>NW_027185665.1:81272-131371 GCF_028583685.1 Petaurus breviceps papuanus
TTCTTTCTTTCTTTCTTTCTTTCTTTCTTTCTTTCTTTCTTTCTTTCCTTTCCCCTGAAATTTGTCTCCTTGGATAAACTCTCTCCTGCTGTGGTACTTTGTACTGTTTACAGTGACTTTATAAGCTTGGATTGTTAAGACCAGGCCTTAAAAGGCTGCTTAACCAATCAATTCATGATTCTCTTTAGCAATCATTTAGAAAAAAGGTCAACTGAAAGGCTGGCTTCTAATACAGAATTTTGTCAGTCAGTCAGTCAATAAACATTATGTTTATTAGGTACTTGCTATGTTCTAGATATTGTGGTAAATGTTGGGGATACAAAGGAAGAAAGCAATGGTTCCTGACTTTAAGGGATTCATCCTAATGGGGTGTGTGTGTTGTTGTTGTGTGTGTGTGTGCACATGTGTATGACATGTAAATAACTAGGCACATACAAGATATATGTGGAGTAGATGGAAGGTAACCCCAGAGGGAAGTCACTAGTAATGGGGAATGGGATGGGGAGGAACAGACCACAGAAGACCTCTTGTAGAAGATGGTATTTGAGCTGAGTATTAAAGGGGGGCAAAGAATAGAGGAGGTAGAGGTGAGGAACAAATTCATTGGGTGAGGGCAGAGTAAAATGCCTGGAGTCAGGAGTGAGAGGAAGAACAAATAGACTAGTATAGCTGATTTGTAAAGTGGAGAAGAGTGAGGTACAAGAAGACAGGAAAGGTAGAGTTGAGGTTAAGTCGTGAGGGGCTTTAAATGCCAAACAGAATATTTTCTATTTCATCCTGAAAATAATAGGGAGCCACTGGAGCTTATTATTGTTATTATTAGACAGACAGGTGGTACAGTGGATAGAACTCTGGACCTGGAGTTGGGAAGACCTCAGACACTTACTAGCTTCATGGATTTGGGCAAGTCACTTTAACCTCTGTCTGCCTCAGTTTCCTCAACTGTAAAATAAAGATAATAATAGCACTTACCTTTCTAGGATGTCGAGATAATGTTTATAAAGTGATTATCACAGTGCCTGGCACATGGTTAAGTACTATCTTAGCTGCTATTATTGTTATTATTATTAATTGAGAGAGGGAGTGAGTGGAACAACTTTGTAGATCAAAAGAAGGAAATGACATTTGTCCTCTGATATGATTTCTTGACTCCAATTGCTATCCTTGTTCCTTGGATCTCTCTTGTGAGATACTCAAACTCAGTCATTTGGTCTCCAAGGCCTCCAGAAAGATCTCATGCTTGCTTGACTGGTCAGTGCCCTTGGAATCTTAAGGCTCCATAGTGTGACAACAGCTCCACTCGCATAGCTCTGCAACATCTAATATAGTACAAAAGGCAAGTTTCATTTTGTGAACTGACAAAGACCCATAGTCTCTGCTTTATGTAGAAAAATATCCATGATGAAGGAAGAAGAGTTATGGGCCAGGAGGTTAAAGGTTCATATCTGTACTCTTTTTGCTTAGCTTTTGTGCTTGCTCAACTTCATTTGCGTGCTTGTCAAAGAGTATATTAGGTTCAGAACTATTTAGTCCAAACCTAAAGACAGCTTATCTGTGTTTTTCCCCCGAGAACCCCACAAAACAGGTTTTGAGGACATGGAGCCCTCATAAAGGCTTTAATCAGGAGTTATAAGGAACTGCTAACCTGAAATCAGATGGTGATATGGGACAGTTAGTTTCATATTAGCCTATAGGCAGTCTGATGAATAAAGTCAATCATAGCCTGGGGTTCTCTGTCTGGCCCCACATAACTCCAGCAGTTTTGAACTAGAAGAGTTGTTAGGCTGCTGATTCCAGACAGGGGCTTTCTAGCTTTTGCAGGATAGTAGATGGGAGCTGAAAGGGCCAACAGGTGGCACTCAAGAGAGGCAGGCCAAAAGCTGGTAGCAGATGGAAGTAGCAATCACGAGGCCAGTGTAGTGGTACCAAGCTGAGATATATTCCTAACCCAGAGCAGAGATATGGGAACCAGGAGAGAGCAGTAGAATACAGCATTGTGGCAAGACCAAATAATGTCTAGAGATATGAATGGCTGAGGCTACACATGTGCAGTAGCCACAAGGGTTCTCTACATGTGCACCCTCCATGTATGTTCTCCCATTATATGTGTTCCTTTTGTGTGCTGCCCCCAAGTTAGTGGCACTGTAACCTATGAGAAAGCATGTTCCATGTAGGCAGTTTGGGGGAAGGGTACATTTAATAATTTCTTACAACTTTATTTTTTAACTGATGTGCCAGGCTGATAAGTAAGCACATGGTGTAGGGGAAGGGTCATGACCTATGGTTTTGGGTGGACACTGACCCAGAGAATATATTAGGGGTAGTAGATCTGGGTGGACTCAAGTGTAAGGGGCTCTATATTAGAGCTGAAAGGGGATTTTCTTTGTAGTTTTTTTTTTAGTAAAATATATTTAAACAATAATTTAGATTATAGTAGTGTGAATAAATAAGTGCCATAAACTTAAAAAAAAAATGAAATTTATTTTAAGACCCCAGCTGTATTGATGAGGTATGGGCTCTGAGAGCCCCCCTTGGACTCTGATTAAATCATCTCATTTGATGAGGCATTTGCATGAGGCAAGTCTGTTACTAGACTTCTCACCCTCTGTTACTAGACTTACTTACTTACTTACTAGACTTCCCACCCTATCATCTACCCTTGAACTGGCCTAGCCCACAATTGTTTGTGGTCTCCAGGTGGCCTCCAGTGACTTCCCACCCTTAATCACTCATTGACTTCATTAACTCCTCCTGAAGACCCTCCCCAAACTCCTCCCCTAGACCACCCCTATATTCTTCCCACAACTTTCTGTATATAAGACCCCATCCTGTCTTCATGTTTGTGAGAGGCCATAGAATAGTGACAGCACAATAGAATGACCTAGCACAGACCTACTCTGTGTCTAATGCAAGTGAACTTTTAATAAAGTTTACTTTTCTTTGTCTGAGAGAAGACTTGAGTTGAATTCATTTGGCAGGACCTGGCATGTTGGTATTTTGGGGTCTCCAGAGCAACCCTAAACCTCTTTATGGGTAACCTCTTCAGTATGAGCATGAGGAACAATCATATTTGCCTAGAACAAATGATGGTGCACTACCTACTTCCTTACAGAAAGGCAATGGAGGGGGGTGAGGTTAAAGTGACTTGCCTAAAGTCAGGATGCTAGTAAGTGTCTGAGGTCTTCCTGACTCCAGGCCCAGAGCTCTATCCACTGTACCACCTATCTGTTTAATAATAACAATAATAAACTCCAGTGGCTCCCTATTACTTCCAGGATCAAATAGATCAAACAGTGAATAGAGCCCTGGAGTCAGGAGGACCTGAGTTCAAATCCAGCCTCAGACACTTAACACAAAAACTAGCCATTTGACCTCATCACTTAACCCCAATTACCCTACTTGCCCCACTACAAAAAAGCAAAAAACAAAAATAAAAAACAAACGAACAAACAAAAAACAGAAATGCAATGGGATTCAGAGTGAAGCAATCTTCACACATATCTGGGGACATGGTCAATGGGGGAATTTATTTGACTTGACTTTATATTTCTTCAAAGATCTATTTTTTTTAATGAGGTGTTAAAGGTGGAAGGGATAGAAAATAGGTTTTTTTGTTAATAGAAAAAAATTAAGTGGAAAAAATAGAGAACATGGAGAAAAACAGATCATTATTATTTTGATGAGATATGGGCTCTGGGAGCCCCTTAAACTCTCCTTGAATCTTTGAGGTACAGGCTCTTCGAACACCCCTTGAACTCTGATTAAATAGTCCTATTTGATAAAGCATTTGCATGAGGCCATAAGCCTTACATTGTAGGTAGGCCCAGACCTCTGTTACTAGACTTCCCACCCTTGAGCCTATCAAAATATCAACCCACCCTTGAACTGACCTAGCAACTTTCCACCCTTAATCACTCATTGATCTCATCTGACTTCTCCTAAAGACCCTCCCCAACTTCTCCTTTAGATCACCCCTAGATTCCTCCCACAACTTTCTGTATATAAGATCCCATTTTCTTCTGTGTGTGAGAGCACCATAGAATGACTTAGCACAGACTTACTCTGTATCCAATACAAGCAAACTTTTAATAAACTTTACTTTTCTTTGGCTGAGAAGACTTGAGTTGAATTCATTTGGCAGGACCTGTGCATTGGTATTTTGGGGTCTCCAGAGCAACCCTGACCCTCTTTATGGGTAACCTCTTCAGTACGACCTTGGCAAAGTATCTGAATTTCAGTTTCCTTATCTGTCAAATTAAGATAGCAATACTTGCAACACCTTTCTCCCAGGTAAAGAAAGTCTTTTGAATGCTTCCAAATGCTATATAAATGTGTTATTATTTTACAGACAGGGCTACTGAAACACAAGAGAAATGGCTTGGCCAAGGTCCCAGGGCCATAACCACACTGAGACATTACCCTAATTGGAGGTGCCAGGGTCCTAGCTTACAGTGTCCTTATGTCCCCCAGGTCCTTTTGAGGTAACAAGGAGACACTAAGCTATGGTTGTGTTGATAACTGGAATGGAAAGCACTAAGTAGAAGCCTGAGCTCTTAGTGCTAGATGCTCTTGCATCATTATCTCTGGATCAATCGTGGGTTGTGAACCTCAGAGGAAAGGAGGATTCCTACGAGGTTCTCCGTGACTCTTTGTCATAGACATCCCTTGTCCATCGGCCCCCAAGTCAGTCAGAGATGGCTGAACAACCAGCTAAACCAAAAACACCATCTTGACAATTAGAACATATTTGAGCTGGGGACATGAACTGTGACAGACACATATTTTTGTGCGCCTCCTAACAATTTCTGGGGCTTTCTCAGTAAAATGAAATCCTACTTCGAGTCCTGCCAAGACCACACAAGAAGTCCGTAGCAAAGAAAGGAACATAATCCATATATTCTGATTCTCAACTCAATTTTCTTCCCATTACATTGTTGTTGCTGTGTTTGTCCCTTGTTCTCAAAGTGGACCATGACATCAGGGAGATAATGACAGGGCTTGTAGTTGACTTGGATTTGAGTGAGGGAGGGCTGTGGAAGGTCACCAGCTTCACTTTCTCTTCCAGAGTCATCTAGGTCCAGTGGCCAAATGTTTGTCAGGAGGACTGGAGACTTTTATTACATCACTGCTTTGTGGAGGAAGTGGGGCTTAAGCTGGATATTGAAGGATGAGCAAAATTTGGATAGGTGGAGGGGAGAGAAAAGGAAAAGATCCTTCAAGTATGGTAAAGTCAGAAGACCAGAGTCGTGGTCATAATGTGGGGTATAGGCTCTGGGAACCTCCTTGACCTCTCCTTGAATCTTCTCATTTGATGAGGAATTTGCCTGAGGCCATAGGCCTTTCTTTGTCTCTGCCCAAATCTCTATCCCTCCATTATCCAGCTAAATATCTATACCCAAATCTGTTAAACCCTTGAATTGGCCTTGCCCACCATTGTCTGTTGGCTGCAGGTAGACTCCAGAAACTTCCTACCCTTAATCAATCATTTACTGGAGTATGACCTCATTGATTCCTCCTGAAGACCCTCCCCAAACTCATTAATGGAATCTGACCTCACTGATTCCTCCTGAAGACCCTCCCCAAACTCATTACTGGAGTCTGACCTCATCTGAATCCTCCTGAAAACCCTCCCCAAACTCCTCCTCTAGGCCACCCCTAGATTCCTCCCACAACTTTTCTGTATATAAGAACCCATCTTGCCTCCATGTGGTATGAGAGTGCCATAGAATTTTCTAGCACAGACTTACCTCTGTGTCAGATGATTCTGGCCCACTTGCACAAAACATCACAGGTACTTAAGAGTCTATCCAACATGGTGAACTTTTAATAAACTTTGCTATTCTTTGGCTGAGAGAAGACATGAGTAGAATTAATTTGCAGGACCTGGCATGTTGGTATTCTGGGGTCTTGAACACCCCTAACCCTATACCTCATCATTTTATGATGAGCCTCTTCAATACCATAGACTAGCTGTATATGAGCAAATCAATTAACTTTCCTCAATCTCTCCTTCCTGTTTGCAAAATGAGAACAACATTCCTGTATAACCTCCTTCCCCCACTCCCTCCTTTTTCTAGAAATGTGAATGGTGTATTGGTATACAACTGTAAACTATCATTATATTATATACATATTTCTAGTTCTAGACTGCTATACTACTTTGATCATAGGACTGGAGGCTAATTACATATGTTGGAAGTTATCTAAAAAGACAGCTAGTCCAAGTTTTCCATTTATAGATAAGGAAATTGAAATACAGAGATTAAATGACTTCTTCAAGGTCACACGAAAATCAGGATTTTAAATGCAGGCCCTCAGTCCAAGGCTCAGACATTGGCTAGCATACTTATGTGAAGAAAAGTCTTCTATCATATATTTCTGCATATGTATAGGGGTAGGTTGGGGGGGGGGAGCAGAATGGAATGTTGCCTTGATGAAAGCTATGCTGAGTAACCATTTTGCATATTGAGAGGCAAGTTTTATGAGCAATTAATTATACTAAGTCAACTCCTTAAAGGAATGGCACTCTGAGTCTAAAGATAAATGTTTGTGGAAGGAAGTAGGGAAGTAATAGGAAATAGGAAAAAAGGAATAGAAGTGAAAGGGAAGGGAGGTAGGAATAGAAGAAAAGAAAGAAAGAAGGAAGGAAGGAAAAGAGGAAGGAGAAAGAAAGGGAAGGAAGAATAGAAGAAAAGAAAGAAATAATAGAAGGAAAGAAAGGAAGGAAGGAAAAGGAGGAAAGAAGGAAAAGAAGGAAAGAAGGGAAGCATGGAACAAAGGAAGAGAGATGAAAGGAAGGAACAAAGGAAAAAAGGAGGGAGGGGACAGAGGGAGAAAGGAAGTAAAGAAGAAAGAAAAGAAGAAAAAATGTGTATTTAGCTGAACAAAAGAAGAAAAACAAAGAGGAACACAAGCTATGGGCTAGAAGACAATGAACAAATGAGAAAGAGGAACTAATTGGAGAATTTTGTGGAGCTAGAAACAAGGTTATACACCTGCTGCTTGGAGAATCAGGGGAACTAGGCTGGGAGTCCAGTGGTCAGTGCTTTAGTAATGCAAAGAAGAGAGACATCACTATTGCCAGTGGGAAATGTCAGCTTGGATTGGAGGTAGAGGTCAGGTGGAATACTGCCAATGACTTTTGTAGCAACATATAATACAATCATAGGAATCAGAATTCAGAACTAGAAGGAAGCTTAGAAATCATCTAGTCCAACTACCTCATTTTGCCTTTGAGGAAACTGAGGCTTTGAGAGATAAAAAGAATTGACCAAGGTCACACAGACATTCATAAGCAGATGGCCTTACCAAGCAAATATTCCCTATGGTTTCAGGGAAAAAGATGATTCTAAGGAAAGCTCTGATAATGTCTTTAAATGTCCTTCAAAGTAAACGTGGGACAAAGTTGGCATTGAAAGCCTGTACGATAGAATTAAGCAGTCAGCTGCTTACATCTGCATAATGTACTTTATGCAGATACATCTGCATAATGTACTTTATGCAGATGCTTGTAATTGGATGAGATACCAGAGCTTATGTGGAATAAGTAAGTTCTGTTGTGGGTAATACATAGTAGTGATCCCAGAGAAGGTGGCTTCTGAAGTTAAACAACTCAGCTTTCCAGGAAAGTAAATTATTTCCAAGTTTGGGACTTTATAATTAGTGATTCCTTTTACTTATTTATTTTTCTTTCTGGGAATGATACTCCTTACTCAGTTTATGAACTTCAACCTTGTAGTTGGCATCACAGTTTAAGGAGGAGAGACAAGAGGTGATTGGCACCAGAAGGGCTGAAATTAAATATTTAAGTTTGTTTTTTCTTAGAGAAAGATCATAGGAGCATAGATTTAGAGCTGGAAGGGACCTCAGAGCCCATAATGTCCAACCCTCTCATCTATAAGACCCAGAAAGGTTAAATCATTCAGTCAATAAACATGTATTAAGTGCTTACTATGTGCCAATCACTGTGCTAAGTGTTGGTGACTCAGGTAAAAGAGTCTGTCCTCTCAAGGAGCTCAGACTAACACTTAAGTGACTTTCCCACAGTCACATAGGTAGTAATGTCTGAAGAGAGATTTTACTGACTCCAATTTTAGCACTTTATAGGAGATGGAACAGATTTCCAGACCTTAAAGCAAAAAATTCTATGTACTTCATTCCTTTGCAACACACAAAAATTACCATAGCCAACAAGAGTGAGAATTTTGTAAGTATTCTGAAATCTCATCAAAGTCTCATTCTTCTTTGTTGCCTTTTTAAAAGCATTAAGGTCAGGTAAGTTCTTATTAAAGAACATTTATTTCAGCTCCTGAGATATACAAAGGTCACTGAGTCATGAGAAGACACTTTGGATTTTCAACCTAACAAGTTATCTAGCATCACCAATAATGGGTTTGGGCATCCTTTAGGCAAGTGCCTTCTCTCTGAGCCTGTTCTCCACATTTTCAGAATAAAAGGGTTGGCCTAAATGGCCAACCTTGGGACCTAAAAGGCACCTTGGGGCCCTAAAGCTTTATGATCTATGACCTGCTAGGATCCCTTTACATTATCTTGATCATATGCTAGCTAAAGAAACTAAAATCTGTTTTCCTAATTGCGTGGGATCATGTGTAGAGGAAGGATCATGACTTTTCCATTCCTTGTTACAACTATCAACTGCTGTATATGTGCTAGGAATAAATTACACATAGGAATCCAAACTATAGCACATTATTGTGGGGATGCATCAAGTATTATGTCTTTTCTCTTTGATAAAACAGTTCCAGATGCCTTAATAGTCTGTAGAACCTTTATAGTCAAAAAAGGGTAAATTTAGTCAATAAAAAATCTTGTTTATCTCAGTCCACACTATTCTCCTCCTATACAATAGCCAGCATTTTATAGTTCTTTAAGGTTTGTGTAATGCTTTACATATATCATCTGATTTGCTTATTACAACAGCCCTGAGAAGTAAGTGCTATCTCCATTTTGCAGATAAGAAGACTGAGAGAATTTAAATGACTGGTACAGGATCATATAGCTAGTAAGTGTTTGAGGCTGTATTTGAACTCAAGACTTCCTGGTTCCAGGCCCAGCATTCTGTCCACCACACTATCTAGCTGACTTCAGGCCAAACAGTGAGTCAAATGTTGAATTGTTGCAGAAACTGCAACTTGTAGTTTACCTCCAAATGCACCAGGTTAAAAATGGATAAAGACTGAAGAGCATATTTTAATATGAGCAACATTTTCTCTAGGCAAACAAATGGAGATATTATTCTAGAAATTATTAAAAAGGATGAAAATATGGCTTTAATCTCTCCCCTTCCTTTCCCTCTTCCATTATGAGACCAAATCTGAGTTCTTGGCATACAATTAAAAATTAGACAGGGTTGAAAAATAGAAATGAAGGTATAGTCTTGAAGTGCCCGCCAGAAATTATACACCAAAGCCCCCTAAAAACTTGCCAGAAGGGCTCCCCCCCACCAGTCCCTGGAAACCACCTGAACGTTTCACCTGTAAACCTGCCCCAGCTACAGGTTTGTATTTTGTTTAAGGCTTCACTAGAAACAGCATCAACGGTGGCTTCACTAGAACCGGCATTACACCCCCTTGGAACCACACTTGTTGTTATTAACACCTAGAAACAATTGTTAGCAACACCTGTCTATAAATTGTACCTTGCAGAGGGCTCGGGGCTGCCTTCTTTATCAAGGAGGCAGGCGCGGGCTAAATAAACACTCCTATTAAATTTCAATGGGCATTGCTGCCCTATTTTCTCAGTGGTCCACTTCATTTGGGAGGTTAGCCTTTGGCTCTGTATTGACAGCTGGACCAGGCTCCCTAGAGGGCCAGGAAGGCAGCTCGACCTAGAGGAGGCCACCCAGTGAAATTCCTTGGCCCTGGGCTGCTATTGTTTTCTTGAGCGATCCAGGAGGGCTCTCTTGCTTCTATCCTGTAAGGGCTCCCGTATAGTAAGTGGCTAAGCTGGACGCTGGTCTCCGCAGGATGGCGCTGGAACACCCTGTTTTCCGTTTCTCTACATTTCTATCTAGTAATCATAACTGTCTAGTAATTGTCTCTGTAACCTTAATTTTTTTGTTCGCTTGTGTTTTACGTATCTGTCACTAGGGGTCGCTGTAACCTTAATGTTTGTCGTTACCTGCTTTTTCTCTAGGCTTGTGTATTCTCTGTGTTGTCACGAGGTGTCGCTGTTGACCTGCTTTTCTTTCTGTGTAACTGTATCTCCTTCTGTTTCTATGTGTACTTAGGGCCAACAAACATCTATGCCCCAGGGGCACGAAACCCCTTTACAATACTTTTTAAGGAACTTTAGAAAGTTCTGAAAAACGAGGAAGATCATGGGTACCGCGTGGATAAAGACAAATTGTCCTTATCTTCTCCATCTGAATGGCCCCAATTCGGCGTTGGCTGGCCCCTCTGAAGGTACTTTAGATCCCGCCGTGGCTGGCAGAGTCTGGAAGATAATATATGGATCCCCTGGGCATCCGGACCAAGTCCCTTACGTCACTATATGGAGGCATTTAATACCAAAGAGGGCCCCATATCCATCCAAGTTTTGGACTCTAAACCACCCCCAAAAACCACTTGGCCCCAAGCCTCAGTCCAGGGAGTCCCTGCCCAAGATCGGAAGTCTCATAACCAATTCTACCCGGTCTTGCCTCCTGATTCTCTTGGTCCTATTCCTGACTCTCCTCCCCTGTATCTGCCCTCCTCAGAGTCCCTGGCTGCCTCAGCAGCCCCTCCTCTGTTTAGCCTTCCTCATAACCGGGGTGGTGCATCCTATGGGGCTCAGTCTCCTGCCAGCGCCCTGTCCCCGGACTCCACCACTCTCTCAGGGCTCTTTCCCCTCTGACAGAGCCCCACTGGGGTCTGATCAATCCCGTCCTTTCATTTCATGGTGTATGTTCTGTTTTCCACCAGTGATTTGTACAATTGGAAACAGCAAAATCCGTCCTTTTCAGATAAGCCTCAAGGCCTCGTCAGCTTGCTTGAGCCTGTCTTTTTTACCCACCAGCCTACCTGGGACGGCTGTCAGCAGTTGCTCCAGGCTCTCTTCACTAGTGGGGAGAGAAATAGGATTTTGGCAGAAGCAAGAAAAGAGGTCATGGGTCTGGATGGCTGTCCGTTCACTGACACGGCCCGCTTGGGACATATCCTTCCTGAAACATGCCCTAATTGGGACCCTAACTCGGATAGATGTAAGAAGGCTCTTGACCAATACCGCCAGTTGTTGCTGGGTGAATTAAGGGAGGCAGCCAGAAAGCCTACTAATCTGTCTAGATTCAGTGAGGTCAGACAGAGCAGAGAGGAGACACCAGCAGCTTTCTTGGAGCGACTTACAGAGGCCTAGTGCACATACACTCCTATTGACCCTGACGACCCTAATAATAGGAGAGCTGTGGTGGTGAATTTTGTTGGCCAATCTGCACCAGACATTAGAAAGAAACTGCAAAATCTAGATGGCTTTGAAGGAAAAATCCTTACAGAGCTGCTTGAAATCACTCAGAAGGTTTATAATAATTGGGATGAACCCCAAGATGCTCAGAACAAACATATGGTAAAGGCAGTGGTGGCGGCTTTAGCTGAAACAGGCAGTTTCCCTTCCCAAAACAAGGGATCCCGCTTTTCGAGGAAATATGGGAAGGAGGACAGTGGTTTCAACAATCGCTGGAGGGAGATCAGTGTGCTTACTGCAAACGGAAGGGCCGCTGGAAAAATGCCTGTCCATCCTGCAAACCTAATCCAGTCTTCCTCTTGCAAACCCGATAGAGGGGCCCCGGCTCTGAACATTTTATCCAACTTGACTCCCAAGAGCTGAGGGCTTCACTAAATATTGGGGGTGAGCCTGTGTCCTTCCTGGTCGACATGGGCGTTTCCGCTTCCGCTTCTGTTTTACAGACCCCCTTTCGAAATCCAAACTCTCAGTGCAAGGGGCCACCAGGGAGACAAAGACAGTGCCCTATGGAACCACCCGCACTGTGGACTTGGGATGTGGCACCGTGACCCACTCGTTTCTGGTCATGCCTGACTGCCCATACCCTCTCCTGGGACAGGATCTCCTTCATAAACTCCAAGCCACCATCTCTTTTGTGGGACTGGGGCTGGAACTTTCTGTTCCACAGCTGGTTCTGACTTGGCCCCCTCCTGAGGAATCACAACCGTTCCTCATGGGATCCTCTGAATGAGGGAGTGAGCTTTCCCCACTTCTGCCTTTTAGTCCCTCATGTATGGGCAGAAACCTCTCCTTTTGGCATGGCCTCTCACCAGCCTCCAGTGGTTGTCCAGCTATTATCCACAGCCACCCCCATACATGTTCGACAGCATCCCCTATCTCGCCAATTGTTGTTGAGAAGAAAAAGAGGTGGGCTGGCTATGAGTCACATTCTTTGCTAGCAGAGTCCCATCAATTGTCTTAGTAAGAGTCCTCGAGTACAAGGTGGGAGCCTGGGAGTTGGAACCAACCAAAGGCAGGAATGCCAGGAACAGGAGCGTCAGGAGAGTCTCTTAATCTTCAGTTGTAAACTGGCTGGCTCTGTTACCCACAGGTCTGGTGGGACAGGAGGAGCCATCATCTTGATGTGTGAGGGGTGGATCCAGGCTCTTCTTCTGGCCACCTTAACTGCGGAGTGGTCTGGTACACCTCTCAGACTCCATCCTGGATGTCTCGGAGAACTTGGAGGGACTTGAGAAGTAAATCATTAACAGTCATACATAACAGCATTTGTCACCCAAAATAAAATAGAAGGTGGGGTGCTGGACAGAATTTCAAAAAGGGGAATCAATTTTACACATATGTATTCAGTTACAAATATTAACACTTGCTTAAATAATAGATCAAAATAGCAAGTTCTCTTCCGCTTTACAACTTGTTACATCAATTTTGGAAGTGGAGGTTTTAGTGGGTCTCTTAAAATCACACTAGAGATTTTAAAAATTTCTTCTAAAACTTTTTCCTTCTTCAAAACAGTTTCAAGATTTATAAATGATCACTAAATTTTTGTGAAGGAAGTTAATTGAAAACTTTTAAAATGATCTTAAGCAGTTTGCATAACTTTCGGTACATGTTTTAATTCTAGATGAAAAATAATATTAGATTTTCCAATAATCTAACATGAAAGAGCTCATATCTTTTACTGATTACTTGTTCTAAGCATAGAGATCTGTTATAGAGCAGGGGCATGTGACATTCCAAATGTGCCAGGAGAAAACATCCTTGGCTCTGTTTAAATTCAGGTACAGTTACAGATATTCCATCTCATGCAGCATCTGGTCCATCTCATATCTAGACTCAGGAATAGGTGGGAAACATTCCTTTTCAAAGGAACCTCATGGTTCTGAGCCAGGAGGGATCCCATCCCAGACAGAGGCTGAGATTGTCCCTTTGGCCATTACCAAATATAGACTTCCACCTGTTGACAGCACAGGATCACATTCCTCTGAGTAGCTAGTGGCATTTCCTCTCAGACACTGATTTAATGCAGAAAACTATCCCCAAATTCAGACTCAAAATAAAATTTAGGTCCCAAGTGCTTTTTACCTTAAACAACAAGCTTCACCAATCACAGCTTAGAGCCAGTTATAATTATTTCTATTCTCATGGGGCTGCAATAAGTAATAAAAATGTATCAGATCTTATAATGTAAGGAATTCCTTTTACCATCCTTCTAAAATATAAAAGCCAATTTATAGAAATCCTTTTTGATCTTTGCAACTTCTTAGCAAGTTAGGTTCATTTAAAAACTACATGACTAAAACAAGTTCCTTTCTGAACTAATAGCTTAGTTAACAGTTTTACAAGTTTTTCTAAATAGCAGATATGCATATTACAAGTCAGGGTTAAAGTAATACTACTGGTCTTACACAATTTTCTCCTCACTCAGGTTTTACAATATACAGTGTAGAAATACAACAATAGTATAAACTGCGAGATGACATTAATTGCATTTCCAGATTACATATAAGATGATTGATCTTACCAAGTGAAAAGGCTAGTTGATTTCTGACCTCATTTTCTCCTCTCTTTTTCTCACTTCTGACCTCATTTTCTCCTCTCTTTTTCTCATCTCCACACTTTGATGAATTGAGATGAATTGAGACTCAGGGTTAAATTATTTATTCTAGATCACATAACTAGTCAGTGCAGAGTTTGGAACACACTGTTTCTCACTGACAAGTTTTTTTCTCACTTTTCTGATTTTCTCTCTGTCATCATTCTCTTAGCTGTACCTCTCTGGTTTTTCTCTTTTTGCTCTAGATTCTGGGGTGTTTTCTCCCTGCTCCATTGTTTTCTGGGAGTCCTTAGCAACCTTCTTTAATTCCTTGGCACTGGAACAAGCAAGGTGATTATTTGCAGCAAGAGAGAGATCTCTTAGATGGTTCTGAAGTTTGGGCTTCATGGTACAGCTTCCCATAGCAGACCCTGGTTATGGGTTGGTCGATTTGGGAGAAAAATGGCAGTGCTCAACTGGGGAGTGCCAGGATATTGTAACCTGGAGCATTGAGGAGAGGGTTTGGGAAATTTGAAGTAAAACTTCAGGCTCTGCTTACTTAGAGGGATGGGCTTCAGGGTACCTGGGGATCTAAAACTATTGTTAGTGAGAGCTAGGCCAAGTACCCTTTTACTAAACTATTTAGGTTGTGGAAAGAATATAATTTTACTTTAGTAGCTTAGATGTATCTCAGGCTTAGTATATGGGATAATGATTAACTTGTGTTTGTACCTTTGTTTCACAAGCTTCTTTTCCCTTGTCTAACTGTTCCCATGCCATTCAGAAAATAATATTCACAGATATTTGTTGGCCCATAAATGCAAGTAGAGACAAAATGAGACAAAAAAATCAAGATTACAAAGACAATTACAAAGACAGATGATGGTTGGTCCATAAATATAGTCAGAAATAGGACGAGACAAGAGTTAGTCACAGAAACACAGGCAGACAGCACAATTAAAATTACAGAGACACCTAGTGACAGAAAAACAGAGACAATCAAGGTTACAGCGACATCTAGTGACAGATACGAAGAAAAACATGAACCGAATAAAAGTAAAGTTAGAGACAATTATGATTATCGGAGAGAAATGTAGAGAAACGGAAAACAGGGTACTCCGATGGCGTCCTGTGGAGATTTTGTGTGCACCCTGCCCAGAAGGGAGAAAGCAAAAGTAATCAGGGTGGTCCGGGCAAGATCTATATCTTCTCTGACTTTCACCCTTAAATACAAATTGTTCCCTCATAACCTATATACACCTTAATCAGCTCCAATGGAGGAGATGGGAGTGGGAGAGGAGGAGAAATAGCAAGAACATAGGTAAGCTGAAGGCACCATCCCAGAATGCTTGGAGACATTTACAAAGTAGCAGAAAGGGAGTTAGGCCCTCAGCATCCTCTCACCCTGGTGGTATCTCCACCCTAAGGTCCTCTATCTTGATTGGTGAGCTCTTGGCCTGGACTTCCATTTCATGAAGTACCAGGTCATGCTTCCTTCACTCCTGGCTCCACTTTTCATTCTCTGGATGTCTTCCTCCCTTTATCCTCCTCTACCCAGTGCCTTTTTAAGTGTACTATCTTACCCTATTAGAATGTAAGTTCTTTGAGGGAGGGACTGGGTTTTTTGGCTTGTATTTTTATCCCCAGTGCTTAGACATTTATCTACCTACTATCTATCTATCTATCTATCTATCTATCTATCTATCTATCTATCGGTCTGTCTGTCTGTCTGTCTATCTATCTATCTATCTATCTATCTATCTATCTATCTAATCTATCTGTCTATCTATCTATCTATCTTAGAAGTTATAGGAAAGCATCTGATGTCATTCTTTTCTTTCCCCCCAGGACCAGCTAGACCTAGCAATCCCAAACTGCACTTCAGCTTAGACTGTGTCTGGAGAGGAGGGTTGGGGGAAAGGAACTTTTCTCCTATGATTTTAGCAGCTTTCTGTTAAAATGGTCAGATTCAGTACTTCTATTCTTCCACACTGAGTGGGACCAGTACAGACCCAAAGAAGTGGATTGTGACAACCTGGGTAACTGGGACTTCCATTCGAACCAGTTAATTTAGTAAGCTTTTGCCAAAAACATACCATTTGTAAGACGCTGGGAATATGAAGACCAAAATGAAAGTCTCTATCCTCAAGGAATGTATGTTCTACTGGAGAGATGTAGTGTTTATACAGATAAACACAGGGCACAGAAATTGAGGGGGTGAAGACTCCTAATAGCTGGGGTGATCAGAGGAAGCTTTCCAAAGGACTCTCAATGGGCTGTGTTGATGATTCTGAGTAATGCTAACAAGAAGAGAGTGCATTTCAGCCATGGGAAATGGATTGAAAATACATGGAAATGGGATTAGGAGTATGAGTTTGAGGAAGATCTATTAGCTCTGAATATGACCTCTGAAATGTAGAGGTCATGAAGGGAAAAGGATGAAAACAAGTTTAGAAATGTAGGTGGGAGCCAGACTATGAAGGCCTCCTATACTAAGCCAGGAAGTTTGCATTTTGTCCTAGAGGCAATGTCTTTTGAGTGGAGTGGCAAGGCCAGATCTGAACTTAAGGAAGATAATCTCAGCAGCTGTGAAGAGTGTAGATTGGAAAGGTGAGAGACTGGAGGTGTGAAGTCCAATTAGGAAGCTCTTACAATATTCCAGGCAAGCAGTGATGAGGGCCTAAATTATGGTGGTATCTGGGACAGAACTGGACAAAGGGAAGAGTTTCAGAAGCAGGATCAACAAGAAAGAAACTGATAGGTCAGATAACGAAATGTGCACAAACCTTCCAAAAATATTCAGCATTTTCTTATTATAAGAAAAGAATGTAAATGGTGATGTTATCCAGTTTGAGGACTGGCAGGCATAAATGGAGGCAGGACAAGGGGATGGGGAGCTACAGGTGAATGACAATTGAATTGCTTTACTCTAGGGTCAAGAAGTTAAGGGAAAAAAGTGAGGCCACCAAGCAGTGTTGAAGGAAAGGAGGGCTACAGGGCTCAGAAGGTGGTGCTGACAAAGGATAGGTTTAAGAGGAATAGGGCAGGGACAGAGATGGAAGGGCCAAAAATTGAGATCAGAGAAGGTAGATTCAAAACTGAAAATCCTGGAGGCAATAGAGTTATGGGTGATGATGAGAACTAAGTGATGACTATCCCTATTGGTGACTGAAGTAGAATAAGGCTTTAGGTCATGGGAGGTAAGGAAGTTGATGAATTGGGAGTTTACCTTGTTTGAGAGAACATCAGTGTATATATTGAAGTCCCCAAGTATGATGGCAGGGTTTGGGTCGGAGAGAAAGTCTATGAGTCAGCTACTGAACTCCTTCGGAAAGGAGAGAGACAAACCTAGAAGTCGCTAGGTCATAGCAACAAGTATCTGGAGCAGGTGGCATGGAGGGACGAGTGAATTTCAAAGAAGAGATTGCTGAGTGATGGTGGCAGAAGGAGAATGCTAGGGATTAAGGGAAAGGCGAATTCATACTGGCCCTGTGTAGGGGGTTGGGCATGAGAAAGAGCTAAACTGGAGAGAGCCAAATGGTGCCCTGTCTTCAGAAGACAGATTTCTGTGAGTAAAGGAAGAGAGAAGAGTATGAAAAGAAGGGACAAAGAATAACATAAGTTTTCTAAGGATTGAGTGAGACTTTTTGAAGTGACAATGGAAAGGGGAACTAGAAAAAATTAGTATTGACCTAGAAGGGAACGAGAATATGAGGAGAGAAGGTATTCTTCTTCCCAGGTAACTTAAATAACTGGGATTAGGGGACCAGGAGGTATGAATCTGTCAGCCCTCAGAGTATTGGAGTACCGGGCAGTTGGAGCTTCTACCTTCCAGGTTTTGGAGATGATGAGGGATGGTATTAGTGTGAAGATTCCATCTTTAAATACTGGGGAACAGGTATTGACAATGGTGGGGAGTTTAGGTTGGTTTTCTGGGTTTCTTAAAGGTTAGACTAAACTCACCTGTGGCATCAGCTCAGTAATTACAACCGAAGACTACTGGTTATGAGACACATCCATAGGACATCCCATTTGTCTAACACACAATTAGCACTGTGTCAGGTCTGATATCCATAGACTCCTGGTCTTTTGGAAATTTAGTCTGATGTTTGAGACCCCAATTTAAATGGCAAAAGACCTCTGAGGCCTCCAGACACATTATCTGAGACCCTGATTGAGGCACATTAGGTCTTAGAGAACAGTTCAGAACTTGTTTTGCTACTGAGTTTGCAGAAAGTCAGGCTGACTGTATGTCTGAATTTTGGTTTGTCTGTCTCTCACATAATTCCTTCCTTAGTTTCTCCCTTTCAGGGAGAACAAGTACTCTATCAGAAGCCTGTAGAGATATTCCTGGATGTTTGATGCCCCCTGATGGATGAGATGGGAAATAATCCTAAAGTTTATAATATAAAAGTTTGAATGTTGGATGTTTGAGACTCGCAGAACATTTCCCCATAAAATCACACTGTGAATGGTGGTTAGGGTCCCATGCTAGCTTATGAAAGGCTTTATAACCCATAGAGAACTAGACTATTAATAGAATTTTTCTGAGTTTTATGTTCTGGGGCTCTGAAGCCAGAGGAATCAAGTTCAAATCCTGCTCTTGATCTTGGGTCAACTGTCTTGGGTCTCAGATTCCTTATCTACAAAGAGAAGGTACTGGATGAGAAGGTCTTGGGAGGCTCTTCCAACTCTAAAATTATGATCCTATAACCCAGGCCTCATAGACTCGGAAGACAGGAAAGGTAGAAGTGGACGAGGAGGAAGAGGAGGAAGAGGAGGAAAGATTTTTTTTTCTCTTTTCCTGGGTATAGGACTAGTTCTAGGAAAATCTTTGAAATAAGCAAAGTTTGTCTTTAGCATTATCCTATAGCTTTTTCTGCATCCTACTCTTTCCCTCCAGGTCCTTTGTACTGCCTTAAATTCCTCACATCGCTCCACTAGGGCCTGCCCTACCCCTCTAAGTATGACAGATTTCTCCCCTCCTCTTGTAACATGAGCTGACTCTGGCCCCAGTGTCTGAGGACCAGGGTGTTATATCCCATCCCTTCCCTATCCAGGGTTATCTAGTACTCTGAGGAAGTTGGCAGTCTCTCTTTTTTTTCCTTTGGCTAGAGCTCCCACTGATTTTGTTCCTTCAATTTTAGGAGCCAGTTGACTAGCACCGTGGTTCCATTTACCACTTCATATATGATTAGCTTTTACAAAGCAATATAGATTTCAAAGATATAAGAAGAAACATGCAAACATTTCTCCTAAAATCAGGGGTATAATTCCCTCTATGTCACTCACTCTCTAGGGAGGGAAGGAGGATTAGGTTCAAAGCTTAATTCAGTTCCTACAGAGTATTAGTCCCACCAAATTCAAGTCCAAGGCCCTGCAGGGATAACTTCTGAGGACCTAGGCTTTTTGGGCCTTCCTTATTGGGCTAACTGTAGCCTCCAGCCTGGAATCCTGGACTTCAAGACCCCTTTGTCTGAAGCTGCCCGGTCAGAGATTCCCCTTTGTACCTGAACTGAAAAGGCCGTAAGACAAAATAATCTACCCAAATTAAAAAGAATGTTTTCTCCACACAAGACCAAAAC
Source organism: Petaurus breviceps papuanus (assembly GCF_028583685.1). Classification (NCBI taxonomy): domain Eukaryota; kingdom Metazoa; phylum Chordata; class Mammalia; order Diprotodontia; family Petauridae; genus Petaurus; species Petaurus breviceps. The sequence goes on from NW_027185665.1 coordinate 100,848, forward strand.
CCCAAACCGGTTCATCAGGGGGTACATGACTTGGGGATGGGAGAGTAGGTGGCCCCCAGGACCTTCCCCTTTACTACATGGTATCACCTGCTATTAGTGAATGAATCATTTCCCCTAGACTCAAAATACAGAGAGTGACTGTACTTAGTTGGGTAGATTTAAAGGTGTAGGAAGTTTTGACTATATAGTCGATAGAAAAATGGTGCTCTCAATCACCTTGGAGATCAAAGCAGAATGCCCATTCATTTACTTGTTTTCCTGTCTCCCAAGAGCAGATCCTAAGCATCTCTTATGCGAAAGATGCCATTTTAGATGGTCTGTTACACTCCAACTAAAATTCTATTCTGGTAGCATAGTTGATCTCAGCTAACTGTTAGGAAGAAAGCATCATGAATATTAAGTACTTAATAAAAGTTTGTTTAATGAATATGTAGTTCTTCCCTCTACCCCAGCATTACCCAGAGGGACCCTCTCATCAAGGGCCTAGGTGTAAACCACAGGGATTGGGATTCCTATTACTGTCATTCATAAGACCCTATCCAGTGGACTTCCCGGTACCTTTCAACCATTTATCAAATGCTTAGATTTTTTAACAAAGAGCATTTTCTGAGAACAATGGTAATAAAACAATCTCCCTAAATTGAGAGGAAACTTGTCTCCTTACACACATACATATAAAGTAGAAAATTATAGGGCAAACATGTAGAGAATGCATGGGACCAAGGTTAACTTTCTGGACCTAGTAATTCTATTCCCTCTTTGCAATATCCTCCCCCAATTCATTTCTGACTTGGCAGGAAACATGGACTGGGCCAGCATGTCAGCAAAATGCTCAAACTATTGCTAGGATGAGTCGAGCAGGTTGCTCACCTACTGTTCTGTCTCCTCACTGGACTCTGATGCTGCTGCTGCTGCTGACCAGGCACGAAATTTTGTGCATGCTGTGTATGATCCACCAGGAAAGGCAAATCTGAGCATGCTCAAAGGACCAGGCCTGAATTGGCCAATGATTCTGGACATGCAATGGTCTCTGTGTATAATTTAGAACTGTAGTCACTGAGGCAACCTTCCAAGAGATGTTTTAAATTATATTAGATGGGGGGTATTTGTCTGGTTCTTGAGAGTCTGATTACAGTCAAGACCAAGTGCTTGATCCCTTTTGGGAGCCACACACACAATCAGGGTTTACTTAGCTTGTTTTTCTTCCTTTTTAACTAAATCAGCTTCTTCTATGTTTGGGTGGCTTAAGAATATCATTTGGATTGCTTTTTAGTGACTGTGATCCACTGGGGGAAGTTTTGGGTGCCCTTTTGTATAGGGATGAAGAGGAAATTTGCTTGGATCTTCAAGGGGATTACCCATGCAGAAATACTTAGAGTATGATTGGTGTTTCCTTTATGGAAATGGAGACTTTATCTAGACCCCGTTTGGATGCCCCTATGCACTGAGAGAATCAGGGGAAAGTTTTTACCCAGAACAATTTGATTTCTCACCTAAAACTGAGGGAGTAACTTCCAGTTTCCTCAGATAATTTATTTCTATTGGGACAGTTCTATAAATTTGGGGAGCTAGGTCAAGATCAGAGTTTCTTTGAAGAGGGGAAGCTGGGTTTTTTGTTTCTCCATTTTTCCTTTTTTGCTATTTACCTTTTTCCCCCATTTTTCATACACATACATACATATACATACATTTGTAGGTGTATGTATGCATATGTATATGTTTCTCTCTAGATATACACAGACACACAGACACAGACACACACACACACACACACATATATATATATATATATATTTCTCTATTTGTTTCTATTGGGCCTTATTAAGTGCTCTTACAAGCTGTGATAAATATCATTAATTTGTTGAATTTCCAGTTTTGTATCTGGGAGGTAATTGTTATCTTTATCAATAAGCTTACCACTTAAGGGAGGGATTATGACTAAACAAAACAAGCTAAGGATGCAGAAAAAATATTTATAGTTCTTTTTGAGGTAGCAAAGGATGGGAATCTGATGGGGATCCCATAAATTGGGGAATGGCAGAAGAAGTTATGGTATATAAATATGATGGAATACAGTTGTACTATAAGAGATGATAAAGTAAATGGTTTCAGAGCAACGTGGGAAGACTTGTTATGAATTTATACAGAGTGAAGTGAATAGAACCAGGAGAACAATTTATACAATGACCAAAATGTGGTAAAATAAACAGCTTTGAAAGAATTAGGAAATGGTTTGTGAATGCCTGCCTACTGGATTCTAATATTTTCATCAAAAACCTTCTCAATACTAATCAATCTATTGATATCAATTAGAAAAATAGCCTGTGGGGGTGGGGTGGAGAGTGGGATTCTTTCTCCCAACTCTTACTAAAATTGGCAGTTTTGATCCTTGGTGTTCTAGGAGTAACTCTAAAAGGTTGGAAGGTAGAGCAGTAAACTCTTCTTAAAGTCTTCCTTTAGAGAGAGTCCCTAACATTGCTAGTAATTATCCATTTTCCATCAGTGTGACTCTACTTGGTTTTCACTCCATGTGTAATGGATACCTGAGATATAACAGGACAGCTAGGTCAATTATAATTTGATAGGAGTGTTTATTAACTGGCCAGAACTGCCTCTCAGACCGAGACAGCCCTGAGCTTTCTGTTAGACATAATTTTATAGACAATGTGATTGCTAGCAACAGAATATGTTTCTAAGGGGTTAGCATTGTTTCTATTGAGGCGAAGCTTTCTCAGTATTATTCTTATTGAAGCAAAGCATTCTCAGTATTATTCCTATTGAAGCAAAGCCTTAGTATTATTTCTACTGTGAAGAAGTGAAATTTCTACTATTTCTGAAGTGAAACAGAACTGAATCCGTGGGAATCTGTGGCATGTTTTTAGCAACACAGGTGAAACATTTCTTTACTATTGGAGCCTATTAGGTGGTTTCCAAGGAATCTCATAGGGGTCCCCTCTAGCAGGTTTAAGGGGGCTTTAGTGTATAATTTCTGGTGGGCACTTCACATGGAACATCCTGCCCCAGCACCAAGAACCCCTGCTTGCTCTTCCCTCTCCTGCTTTTGGCTTCTTTTTGTGCATTGTCTTCCCCCTTTAGATGGTAAGCATCTTGAGGGTTTTTCAGTTGTTTCAGTCACATCTGATTCTTTGTGACCTGATTTAGTATTTTCTAGGCAAAGATACTGGAGTGGTTTGCCATTTCCTAACACCAGCTCTTTTCACCAATGAGGAAACTGAGGTAAACAGGGTTAAGTGACTTGCCGAGGGTTACACAGCTAGTAAGTGTCTGAGGCCAGATTTAAACTCAGAAGGACTCAGGAACACTTCCCGACACCAGGTCTGATGCTCTATTGGTTTCACACACACAAAACAAACAAACACATAAACGCAAGGATATTTACTGACTTACAAATACAAAGTGGAGGTGATTAATAGATTCAAGGGATTACATCTGGTAGATAGAGTGCTCAAAGAGCTATGAATAGAGCTTCAAAATATTGTACAGGTGGCAGCAACAAAAACCATCCCAAAGGGGGAGAAGATCAATAAAGCAAAATGACTGTCCGATGAGGCTTTACAAATGACTGGGGAAAGCAAGAGGTAAAGGAGAAAGGGAAAGATAGATCTAACTAAATGTAGAATTTTAGAGAATAGCAAGATAAGAAGGTTTTCATAAATGAGTAATGCAAAGAAATTGAAGAAAACAATAGAATGGGAAAGACAAGAGATTTTTTGAGGAAATTAGAGATATCAAGGGAATGTTTCATGCAAAAATTGGCATGAGAAAAGACAAAAATGGTAAGGACATAAACAATGCAGAATAGATTAAGAAGAGGTGGCAAGAAGGGGAATTCAATCCAAGGACTCTGACTATAAATCCAGTGCTATTTAGCACAATGAGTATATTTTATTTCATTTTTTCATTAGTTTTTCCTCAGAAAAATATAATATTTCTAGTGTGGGCATGTTTCTAAATTTCTCCTACAAGGTTTATGCTTTCTATTAAACTTTCAGTAATATAGTCATTGACCATAAGAACAGAATGCTCAAGCCTTCATCATCTCATTCTAGCTGAAGAGAAGTACAAGGGGCATATTAGCTTTGACTCTTTCATTTTGGATTGAATGTTTATTCTGTAATCACAGATTCTCTTCTACTTTGCATTACTGTTGCAGATTTTTTACTAGGAGGGAAAAACCCTGCAGTTTTCTTTCTGTCAAGTAATTTGGACTATAGAAATAATTTCTCTAAATAATAATGAAGTGATGATAATCAGCTTTTCTGTTCTTTAAGATACCTGTATTTCCAGCGATTGCATTAAATAGTTACGCTTTCCCACTCAGAAGCTTCCTGCTCAACTGGTTTCTTTGCACAAATGATCCTTTAAATAATTTGCTGTGTGATGTTCTTCAATGCACCAAGAATTGTAAACTTTTTTTTGTAAGAAATAAAATTCACCTCTTCATAATAAAAAAAAGAAGAGGTGGCAAGAATACACAAAAGTAGCATACAAGAATGATCTTAACATCACTGATAATCACTATGTCATGGTTACTGATCTAGAGCCAGACATCCTGGAGAATGAAGTCAAGTGGACTTTAGGAAGCATTGTTAACACTAAGGCTAGTGGAGGTGATGAAATTCCAGTTGAGCTATTTAAAATACTAATAGATAAAGAGAAAGACCCCCCAAATATGAGGCTGTTAAAAGTGCTGCACTCCATATGCCAGAAAATTAGGAAAACACAACAATGGCCTCTGGATTGGAAAAGATCATTTTATGTCCCAATACTGAAAAAGGGAAATATCAAAGAATATCCAAACTGCTGAATAATTTGTTCATTTCATATGCCAGCGAGGTTATGCTTAAGATTCTGCAAGCCTGGCTTCAGCAGTATATGGACCAAGAATTATCAGAAGAGCAGACTGATTTTTGAAGAGGCAGAGAAACTAGAGAACAAATGATCAATATTCACTAGATTATGAAGAAGGCAAAGGAATTCCAGAAAAACACCCACTTCTGCTTCATTGTCTATACTAATGCTTTTGATTGTGTGAATCCCAACAAAATGTGGCAAGTCCTCAAAGAGATGAGAGCACCATAAGCAACAGTTAGAACTGAAAATGGAAACACTCTTTGGTTTAATACTGGAAAAGCAGTATAACAAGGTTTTATTTTATCACCTTATTTATTAAACTTATACACAAGGTACATCATGTGAAATGCCAGGCTGGATGAATCAAAAGGTGGAATCAAGGTTGCCAGGAGAAATATCAAGAATCTCAGCTATGCAGATGATATGACTCTGATGGCAGAAAGTGAATAGGAACTAATAAGCTTCCTGAGAAGGGTAAAAGAGGTGAATGTAAAAGCTAACTTGAAGCTTTTAAAATTTTTAAAAATTAAAAAAAATTAGGTCAAGGCAAAGTGGTTTGATCACTTCCTGGCAAACAGAGAGAGAAGAAATGGAAATAATGTTAGATTTTATATCCTTGGGCTCAAAGATCACAGCAGACAGTGACCACAGACATGAAGACATTTGCTCCTTGGAAGAAAGCTATGGCAAACTTGGACAGCATTCACCACCACCACAACAAAACCAGAGACATCACCTTGCTGAAAAAGTTCCATATAATCAAAGCTGTGGTTTTTCTAGTAGCAAGGTAGAGCTGTGAGAGTTGGACTATAAGGAAAGCTGAATGCCACAGAATCAAAGCTTTAGAATTGTGATGCTGGAGAAGACTTTTGAGAGAGACTTTTTGAGGACAGCAAGGAGATCAATCAGTCAATATTTAAAGACATTAATTCATACTAGTCACTGAAAAGTCAAATACTAAAACTGAAGTTTAAATACTTTGACCACATAATGAGAAGATGGGACTTATTGGAAAAGCCCCTGATATTGGGAAAGATTGAAGGCAAAAGGAAAAGGGGAAGACAGAGGATGAGATAGTTTCATGGAAACAACAGGCATGAACTTGGACAGACTTTGAGAGATAGTGGAGGAGAGAAGGACCTTGAATGTATGGTCCATTGGGTTATGAAGAGTTTAACATGATTGAACAACCACCACAAATTTACTGACTATGTATAGTAAGGACAGAAGTCCAAAGCATGCTTCCCCAAACCAGGAGGTATACTCACCCTGATATAGATACCTGACCCTTGGAGATAATGTTTTCAGACTTAAAATCTTGAGTACAAAACATCACATGCACCCCCTTGACTTGGGTATATTCTCTCTCTTGTATGTAAATAAGTTTCTTGGGGAGAGTGCATTCATACTTGAAGCATGCAATATTGAAACATACCTATTAGGAATATATTTGACCAAGGAGTAAGTCTTGCCACTGGGAGTCCTTTCCTGCCTTTGCAGAGTCCCCATCAAGTTCACTCTGGGTGTGGCAGAGCTGATAGATAAATTTCTCCCTTGATTACAGGACACAGTATTTTAGCTGCCAGGATGATTCATAATGTGTTGGGTCAAGTAGATTAGATTGCTCCTCATGAACTCAGTCACAGCTGCCATTCAACCGCTTTGGTTTTGGAGGTGAACTTTGATCGAATTTCCAACCTTCTGAAGCTCATAAAACCTAATCCCTTTCATCTTTGATACTAATTCACCTAATATCAGGAAAGAATAAACACAAAGAAACAAAAGAAACAGAAGAGTCATATATTCACAACCACAGCAGCGCCTGGGTAAGGCAGGAATTCTTACACCTAGAAGCTCACAGCAAACAGTGCTCCTCACTTGAAGACAGCCAGAGGGAGATTATAGGCTCAAACATTTTGTATGGGAACTCAGCTCTGACCCAGCAGTAAATTAAAAGGTTTTTTCAACAGTGTGAAACAAACCAACAGGAAAGAGGGAGAGGATACCTGCTCTTGCTCTGAAGTGAGGGAAGGGCCTTATTTCACACATGCCTGGAAGCAGATTCACCAATCCTCCACCTGGGTTGGAACAAAGCAGGGCCTATGTACATGTCCTAAGCAATGGTCCCTCACATACTACATATGTATGTATACATATATGTTTCTCATAGACTTTATGAAAATAAGAAAGCAAGCATAGGAGTTGTAGTTGTGATGATGTCTTGAGAACCTTATATTGAGAATAATATTTGAGATCCCCATCTGACCTTCACCATCCTACCTCACTGCCAATTGTTTGGTATCTTCTCTACTTTGAGGTATCTTGAAAATCTGTTCTTTAATATTTTCAAAATTTTGTTGCCTAAATATCTAGTTTAATAACTTTTTTCTTATTTTTTAGGTGTCTTTTCCATTTCTTCATATAACATATCAGGTACCTTAATTGTCCAGCTTTGAAGTTACACTTGAAATTATTGTTATACTATTGTATTAGTAACTAATTATTAATTTGTCATCCAGGATTTTCTCCCCCTTTTCCTCATTAAGATTCAGCTTTTATTAGTCTCTGAAGGACATGACTGATTTTAGTGGCAACCACTCAGGATGGCTGTTAGCACAGGCTCTTAGATTTGCTTTATGAGGAAAGATAACTTTTTAAGAGGTCGACAATCTTTTTAAAATTACATTCACTTATTCAGGAGGAAAATCAGCATCCTGAGCTTCAGAGAAAATACAAGTAGGGAAATAAAGACCAACAGACAGGGCTCTGACTACCTGAATCAACTATACATTATATGTATATCCCTGGATGGAGAGAGCCTTTAAATCTGAGCAGTTAGCGAGCTTTGAACATCCAGTCACTCAGAATCTCCACCAGGGAATCACAAGATCCTTCTCACAAGCAACCCCCAAAGCAAAATACCAACTCAGAGTATATATACATCTCTCAGAGCTGGAAGGCATCACAACCCTTGTGACTCAGTGCCTAATTAGAAATTAGCAAAAAGTGTAAAAGCCTCCCCTATATAAGCAAGCCTCCCTTAAGCAAGCTTCTCTTAATGGGCTCCACTTGAGACCTATTAAGGGGTAGGAAAGATCTTAAATCCCATTAACATTACATTGATTGATGAGATTACTTCTAGTCCTCAAGGAACATGCTCTTCAGTCTTGGACTGGACCCTACCCAACTAGGAGATCTAACTTATGTTTAGAGTATAAACAGAATTACGTCTGGGCAATCCTTACTTTTGGGAAAGGAGCCCTTGTCCTTGTACCCTTCCGTTACAATTTAGGGTGACCCAGCTCATGAAGAAGAAATCCAACAAGAGAGGTCTGGATGGAGATGGATTCCTCCATCCAGATTGCTAGAGGAAGCTGAGTCTCATGATTAAGCCACATTTTCAGCTGGAAGAGCTGAAGACTTCTAACTCATCTTCACACTAAATGTCCACCAATAAGGGTCGATTTTTCAGTTGTCAAGGAAATTCCCTTTTGGAAAGGTATTTAAGGCTCCCAGGGTCTCCATGGAGGAGGGGGGCAGGGGTCTTTGGTTACTGAGAGAAACCATTGACTATCAATTTATTGATTGCTGGCTAGCCCACTTAATGAATTGATTATTAATTAACAAGAAACTCTCAGGGGTTTTCATTCATTACACATTTTACTGATGATGTGAAGAAATAATTAGATAAACATCAAATAAATGCATTTCATTCTCATATATGTTGTCCCTCCAGCTTTACCTATATATATATATATATCATATATAATATTGTCTATATTTTATTACCTGTATTTTACTTTGGAATGATTTGGTTTAGATGGATCTCACATTGAATGTTTTTGAAGATTCATTTTCCATTTTTCCCTTCACTGCTTTTTGTTGTTTGTGAGGCTACATTATATTTCTGCTGGGTGTTTTGGTGAAATACTTCTCCCAGTGTGTGAGGTCTCTAGTTTTCTTTTAGTGCAATCCATCCTTCAGCCTGACATGCCTCTTAGATCTTTGCTGGAGCATACACATAAGAGCTGGACTCCTTGGCAGCCATTCACGGGGCAGTCATAACCAGAAGTCGTACTTCTTAAAGACTCAATTCATGCCACTACTCCTCTCTTCATGCCAAACACTCCAGAACCACTGCATTATTTGTGATTTTGTTTCTGTGCTTTGGATCAGTCTATATCCTATGTTTAGAAAGCCCATCTTCCCTCTGTTCACTCTTTGAAATCCTATTATTGTTCAGTCATATCTGACTGATATTGTAACTCCATGGACCATAGCATGCCAGGCCCTTCTGTCCTCCACTATTTCCCAAAGAGGAAACTGAGGCAGGCTGATGGAGGCTAAATGACTGACTCACATAGCTAGTAAGTATCTGAAGGCAAGTTTTCACTCAGGTCTTCCCTGACTCCAGGTCCAGTGCTCTAACCACTGTTCCATTATAGGTAATGATATTCAGGTACAGGTGAACTAGATTGTCTCTGAGGTCCCTTTCAACTCAAATTCCATTGTGCTGTGACTAGATAGTCTCCAAGGTATTCTTACTGCTCTATTATTTGGCGACTCTCTAGGATTTTGTGATTTAGGGGCAGAAAAGTAGCTTTTATTTCTTCAGTAGTCTTAAGATGTCCCAGGCAAGGAGACAGGTATGCCTGGAGTGTTTTGTGCTCTCTACCCACCAAGGAGAAACAGCTGTTCTTGAATTTGGCACAAAGTTTGAGGAATCATTCAGAAAAATATGAAATATTTGCCAATGGATATTTAATCTTCTTGATCTTCATCTTTGAATATAAGCTCAATTCAGTCTCTTGGGAGTTTGCCCAACAGCAGGACTACAGATTGGAGTCAAGGATTTTATTCAATAAAAGGAAAATATCTGTAAAGTGGTTGTATAATTATCATGACCATAAATTCATTTTTTAAAGTGTACTGAGCTTGCTTATCATGAGGGACTATGACTCAGGGGTGGGGAAGCTGTGGCCTTGAGGCAGTCTTTCGACTGAGTCCAAGTTTTACAGAACAAACCCTTTTATTAAGGGGATTTGTTCTGTGAAGTTTGGATTCAGTCAAAGGGCCTCACTTGAGGACCTAGAGGGGCCACATGTGACTTTGAAGCTGTAGGTTCCCCACCCCGATAGATTTTAGAAAAGATGATTCTCACCCGGCATGTTATCATCAAACATGAGTGATGTGCTGATTCGTTTTGTTGAATTCCTTTTGTCCCCCTTTTTAAAAATCCTTATTCCAAGAGAATAAGGAATAGAGGGTAATGAATATCTTTTGTAAATGGTGATCTGACAACAAAAAATAATAACAAATAAGATTTTTAAAAAAGACGTTACCTTGGCATTCTACTTAATTCTTTTCTAAAACATGACTAGAATGGTGAAGGGTGTGCCACGTTGGGGAAGCCGTGCCATGGGAGGATTGCTAGAATCAAAGAGAAGGAGATAATTAATCTGGAGAAGAGAAGATGATAGGGACATGAGGACAGTCATATAAAAGAGACTTCCGATTGTGGCTCAGGAGGACACAACTAAGAACAGTGGATGCACATGAAGGGGAAGCAGACTTAGGTGTGAAGTAGAGAAAACTATCCTGACAATTAGCCATGGTGGGGGGGGGGGGGCTGCTTTAGGTGGGAGAGAGGGTTCTCCTTCTCATAAGTAGAAACCTCTCAGGAGATGGCTACTGATCTGGGATTTTACAGAGGGATTCTTTATATTTACAGGTCAGATGCGATGGCATCTGAGGTCCTGTCTCATGCTCAGATTCTGTGATTCTAAAACTAATGGTAGCTAGGTCAAGCCCAGGATGTAGTCCAACCAGGGGGCTCCCTGGAAGTGTACCGTTAGCCCCACCTGGTCTAAAATATCTCCTGCACCTGGATGCCAATTGTGTATCAATTGCAGTCTTAACTTTTCAATGAATGTCCACAAACATTTAGTAAGCACCTACTCTTACATTTAGAATGTCTTCTTTCTTCTTTGCAACATGACTAATGTGAAAATAGGTTCAATATGAATGTGTATGTAGATCCTTTTTAAAATTACACGCTGTCTTGAGGTGAGGGGAGGGGAAAGATGGGGAGAAAATTTGGAACTGAAAATCTTATGGAAGTGAATGCTGAAAACTAAAAGTAAATAAATAAAAAGAAATACAATTAGATTTTTCTTTTAGTAAATGAAAAAAAAAAAGGAATTGGACCTTGGAACAAAAAAGGGTCTCTTCTTTAGCCTAGATTTCACAGTTAGAAATATTGTTCATTCACACACACACACACACACACACAGTCACTTAACCCCAATTGCCTTGCCTTCCCCTCCATAAAAAAAAAAAAAAAGAGAGAAAGAGAAAGCCTTGAAGATCTTTTCTAGCTGTCTGGAACTAGACTGGATTAATTTATCAAATTTATCAAATCTGATTCCCTGACACAGATCTATCTGCTGTCTACAGCCTGAACAAAAGTTTCACCAGGGGAAAATTCATCCTAAAGAAGCAACAAGGATTGGGCGAGGCCCCCCTAAGGCAATGGCTTACAAAGTTGGGGCTATGGCATGACTCCATGGGGTATGTAATCAGTCAGCAAGAGGGTGGGAAGAAGAATCGACCCCCTGCAATAACTCATCATGGGTCTTGTCTCCAACACAACCATACCTGCCCTGCTCTCACCTGTGGCTCCAAGAAGCTGTAGCATGTATAGCCTCCACACCCCAGGAAAACCAACAATAAGGGTTAAGAACTCCTGATCTAGGATAGCTGATTTCTAAGTCTGCTTTCAGCTCTGAGGTTAGATGAAAATCTACTAAGCAAGTAGATGGGTGAAAGTTAATTACAGAACTGGCCCTAAGGGAAATTGTAGATCAGGTGAGATTTGTCTTCAGCATCCCCTCTGCCTCAACAACTTTTGTTTGAGAAGCTGCCTATGCCTCCTCACCTCCATGTTATTTTTATTCAACAAAAAGGGATCTTGTGAAGATGACTATATAACAACTATGTTTTCAAGTGTATTTGACTCACTCTTTGTGAGGGGGCTGTGCAGATTATAGGAAAGATGATTCTTTTTGGAGGGGGGAAAGCTGGGCAATTGGGGTTAAGTGACTTGCCCAAGATCACACAGCTAGTAAATGTTAAGTGTCTGAGGCTGGATTTGAACTCAGGTCCCTCCTGACTCCAGGGCTGGTGCTCTATTCGATGAGCCACCTAGCTGCCCCCATTTTTTTTTTATTTTTTAAGAAAGGAAAGATGATTCCTTAGCATTCAACTTAATTCTTTCTTGAAATGGAGGTAAAGAAGGGGAATATGGTGGGAAGGATGAACAAGGGATTTTCCACATGGCACCTGCACAGTTGCAGTTGTCGATGCCCAGGTAACAAGTTACAACTCTCTTGAAAAGCTGACTGCTAGGGAAGGAGGGAGGAAATGAAAAAACTGTACAGTGATAGGAGGGGTAGACGTGGAACCGGGCCTCACTGAGGAATAATGGGTAAAGAGCAGGAACTGTAGCTCCTCCTTGGTTCTGTAAGATGACATCACTGGCGATAGCTTGACTTGTTTGTGAATTGGGTTTAAGTGAGGCAAATGAGCAAAGTTTTCCGTCTTACTCTCTCTTCCAGAGTCATCAAAGTCAAGCGGCAAGACAAAAGTCAAGTTGACTGGTGATGGCCTGGGGTTGCAGCAGATAACTTTGGCATCTTCAGTGTCTGATTAAGCTCTAAGCACTCCATGGCACCTGTTTTATCCACCTTCATGGCCGCTGGAGCAAATTGTTCTCATCTGCCCATTCCACCAAGGGGGTGAGGGAAGCGGGGAGGGTCTTCACACACTTGAGATAATCATCCTCCTGACTCACTGATGGGTTTGAGGCCCGTTGGTTACTCTCAACCTGGCTTAGTCCATCTGATGAGTCAGTTTTTCTAGGTTATGGCTACTGCACATGCTACAGCTTCTTGGAGCCACAGGTGAGGGTTGGGTGGATGAAGCAGCTAGGGAATGGAGCATATGTGGTGCAGTGGAATTAGAGAGACTCATCTTCATGAGTTCAAATCTGTCCTCACACATTTACTAGCTGTGTGACCCTGGGCAAGTCACTTAACCCTTGCTTGCCTTAGTTCCTCATCTGTAAAAATGAGCCGGAGAAGGAAATGGCAAACTACTCCAGTATCTTTGCCAAGAAAACCCAAAATGTGTCATGAAGTCCTGGCTACGATTGAACAATGACATCAAAGGGTTGTTATAAAGATCAAATGAGATAATACATGTAAAGCCTTTGGAATCCTTAAACTACTATAAACGAATCAGAGGATTAAGGCTCATCTGGAGGTACTCAAAGAGAAAGCGGATGCTTTTCTCAATAAAAACACCAGAGGGCGCTCTCAGCATTCTGAAAGAGACCACATCTATTTAATGCCTAAATATATTTGCATTTTGGAGATTCTGTTTTATCTTGACTTTTAAAAAAATCTGGACATACATCTAAAAAAACCAAAACCATTCTTTTCTTGAAAATCCATCTTTTTGAGCTCTCCTAGTCTGACTAGCTTTTTGACCAGCTGTGATGCAGATGTTTGTTTTGGGATTGGACTCTTGCTGAACATGTACTATAATTGGGCTAATTCAATATTCTGGCTGAGCTGGGGTATGCACAAAAGATGCTAAACCCAACAGGGCCTGATTATCTGTTGCTGCAGACACTGTGCATGTGGTTCCTGTTTCCAGCTGACTGACTGTAGGCTCATAAAAAGATGAAAGAGAAAAATGTGTATGGGTATGGGGGTTTGGAAAATAGACGAGGGAAGGGGCAAGAGTGGTCATGTAAAAATAACCACTTCTGTTGGATGTGATGGCTAATGCCTATAATCCCTGTTACCTGAAGGCTGAGGCTGATGTATCATTTGAATTTGGGAGGTCTTGAGACAATCAGAAGTCTGCACTTAATGTAACATTAGTATGATGAGCTGCTAGAGGCAAACTTGTCTAGGTCAGATGTAGAGCAGGTCAAGTGACCAACATTGGGGTTGAGTCTGTGAGGTAGATTTCCATAAATGGGGAGACCCAGTCCCAAAAATAGAAACAAAGCTCTCCTAAGTCAGTTCCCCTCCTCTCCCTTTTCTTCCCCTTCTTCCACACTGAATGAGTCTGAAGGAGAATATAGGACTGTTACTGAAATGGATCCAAATGTACCCCCACAAATGGATACAAAAGGATTTTTTTATCTTAAAAATTTCCACTTACACATCACCAAGCATCTGGTTTGATGGACACTGAATGAAGTTAACTCATTGTGTAGATAGAATGTTAAACTCAATGTTGATCAAAGCTTCCACTTTCACCTCAGCTCTAATACAATCCCCCCATTTTTCCTCCTCAGTTAAAATTTCCTTTTACATGTGTCCCTAAACACAAGCCCCACTGCAACTATAGCCAAAACCAATATTTGCATTCTGGCTTTATGTGAAAATGCTCATACTGAAGCATTGAACCTTTTCCCTTTGGTCTTTGAATTGGGGCATCAGAGTCTAGCTTAATCCACCTTCTTCCCTTATTCCCAGGGTATACCTAATCATGGGTTAGGAGCCTACAGTGGTGAGATTAAGAGTTTCTAAGGTTTCCCTTGTCCTGTTCCTTCCCTAAACTGAAATTCATTATTTCTCTTTTTCAGAAGCTTAAATTTTTACCAATTAGGAGATTCACAAACAGCCCCTTTTAAAATATATGCAAATTTGAGAGAACTAAGGATGATCAGTAATATGCATCTTAGTCTAAATTAGTTTAATCAACTGGAGTTGGGCTTTGAGGAAGACAGTGAGTAGGAAGAGGAAGGAAGTAATTTTTAATCATAAGACTGGGGATTAGAGAGCAAATGGAGGAACTCGATGGTTAGCTTTGAGCAACCAGATGGCTTCTTAAAGACATTGAATTCCTAGAGGATGGGGAGTGAAAGGCAACAGAAAGGAAGTGAGAGAGGTTTGAAGGAAGGATAAGAAAAACTGTGGTGGTGTATGCCTGAAATTCCTACTACCAGGGAGGCTGAAACTAAATGATCTTTTGAGTTCTAGAGTTCTGAGCTGTAGTGGACTGACTAAACAGTGTGTCTGCAAAAGGGCTGGCTTCAATGTGGTGAGCTCCCAGGAAGCAGAGTCCACACGACTGCTTAAGGAGGAGGTGCGCTGGCCCAGGTCACAAGCACAGGAGGTCAAATGCAGATCAGTTTGTGAGAAGACACTGCACTTCCAAACTGCGAAAGATAAGGAGATGCAGTCTTATAGAAAAAATAATACTCTGTGCTCAATGAATAAGTCATCACTTTTCTTCCCTTTTGGAGTTCAGTCCAGGCCCTACTTCTGTTCCTGTTTCCCTCCAAGCCTCATTGCTCCATTCCTTCCCAACAGCTCTTGAAGAGACGAGTTGGGCTATGAGTTCTTGTATTTGACTCATTCAAATGATGATAAATGTGCCACTCAAGCTCATTTTGTTGGCATGCCATCCCTCAGATGTGGTTTTAGCTCTCCAAATCCTCTCTCTTCCTAGGCACTCTCTTTGAGATTTCCACAAGAGCATGGAAGTGGCCTGATAATCCTGTGCCTCAGGATTGTTTTAACACGAGGTTGGTAACAGCCATGTCAGCCTTGGATGATTTGAATGAGCCTACTTAAAGGCAGAAGAAGAGAAAATTAGGAATCATCTGGTGTGCTCTGTCAGTCCCTCAACCAGCAGGAAATATGCTTTTGGATAAATGATGCCCATCTCAAATATCAGAAGTGATAGATTTAGGGGTCTGTCATAGGGCCAGACCAAAAGGGGCCTCAGAGGCCAGCCCCTTCATTGTACAGATGAGGAAACTTAAGCTCAGAAAGATGAAATGACTTTCCCCAAATTATACAGCTAGGAAGCAGTCAGCTGTTTTAAATCTGATGTTTGGTTGTCCTATGCATATAGAAAGTCTCTACAGAGAGTTTCATGTAGCAGGATGGAGGGAGAAAAAAAAAGGCTCCAAGGAAAATAACCAAATATTGATAGTATGAAATTATTTTAGGTGTTTAAATTTCAATGAAGTAGAGCACTAGGTTTGATGTGTTGCTAGAGCCATCAGCTCTTAGTGTTAAATTTTAGAGGAATCCTTTAATCACAAATAACAATGTAATCAGCATATAGTCAACAATATGAGAGCATATAGTCAGGGAATAGTGGTATCCTGCCGCCCCCTCCCCCCCAATGATAGCAGTTGTCCTAATAAGCACCAGAGGCCTATTGCTCTACCTAGAGGACATAACAGGAGGTTGCATCTGAGGCCATGAAAGACAACAGTGAAGAGGGAAGAAACTGCCAGCCAGTACCAAAGTATGGTTCATAGTTCTTCGTCCAGTTTTGCCCCTCCAAAAGTCACTCTGGAGCAGAAATTTAGACTGGTGAGCTATGAATTGTGCAGACTGGGAGGAAACTGAGATGCTTTTGAGATCCATCCACCAAGAAAAACACAAAGAAGAAGGAGTCAGAAAGTGAATGATAAAGGAAATAAGGGGGGAAATTGAAATTAGTGAAGATTTCAAGAAGAAGAAAATTCAAAGACCTTGAACTTAGCCAGATAAATCAACAGGAAAAAAAATAATAACAGAAGGCAATATGGTTTCCAGAACTACTAAATGAGTTCAAGCATTTATGAATGCTTGAACAAAGCAAAAACAAAGAAAAATGATCCACACTTGAGGAGACAGAGGTCCTGTGGGATGTGAGGAGAACGTGGAATCACAACAAACGTTCCTAAGTGGTTTAAGAAAAAAAGAAAGAATTGTGAGAGGAGAATGTATGTCCTGCACAGCAAAAATAATGGGCAGACTAGAATAACACCTAGACTCCACGATGACAAGTCTCACCCAAGCATGGGAGTTCCTTGGGAAAGTCCTTCTTTTCACTTCTATTTGTATCTCCAGTTCTTAGGACAGTTCCTGGCACAAAATAAGTATTTAATAAATGCTTATTTCTTTCCTTCCTCTTTCCATATAAGACTCCTCTCTCTCACTACCTCTAGATTATTGCAAGTTTCCTAGTTGACCTCCCTGCCTCTAGCTTCTTCTCTTCTGAATTTCTGCTACCAAAAGGATTTCCTTTAAGTGAAGATCGGACCGTGTCAACTCCAAATCAACTTCAGTGCCTCTCTGTTGCTTTAGGGATGAAATACAATTCTCTTTTTACTTTTTCCTTTCGCAACTTGTCTCCAACTTATCTTTTTGTTCTGATTGTACAAGGCAAACTGGTCCTCTTTCTCTGTTCCTCTCAGGCAGCAAGGCAGATAGAGCACTGGGCCTGAAGTTAGGAAGACCTAAGTTCAAATCTGACCTTAGACACTTACTACCCATATCACCCTGGGCAACTCACTTATCCTTTGCTTGCCTCAGTTTTCTCATCTGTAAAGATGGGAATAATAACAACTACCTCACAGGGTTGTTATGAGAACCAAATGAGATCATTGTCAAGCGCTTTGCACGGTACCTGGCACACAATAAACATTACATAAATGTTAGTTATTGTTAGCTATTATGATCTCCTGTCTTTGCACTAACTGTCTTCTGCACCTAGAATACCCTTCCACCTCAGAGAATTCCTTTCTTCCTTCAAGATACAATTCAAAGACCATCTTTTATCTCCCCTTCCAAATTGCTAAGTATTCTCTCTCCCAAACTAGCTTATATTTAGCTACATTGTGTTTATTATCTTTCTACTTATTTTATAGTTACTTAATATGTGCATTTTTGTCTCTCCAATTAGAATGTAACCTCCTTGAGAAAAGGGATTGTTTAATTCTTTTTACTTATATCTCCAACGCCTGGAACTGATAGGGCCTGTTGATCATTGATGAGTGCATGCTACTCTTTGATTTTCTTTCTCTTTTTACAATAGTTTCTTTGATATATCATAAAATGCTTACAAGTATAGTATTGGCACTAGTATGCTAAGCTGTCTAATTAAAAGATTTTTTCTAGGGTATCTGGGTGGGAGCTTGAGTCAGGAGTGTATACTAGGACCTGACTGTTCATTCCCCCCCCCCCATCCTCTATAAAATACAACAATGTATTATGCACCTTTTCTCCTGTCAGCATCCCTGACACCACCAAGTTTTTGGATAGGGAAGTTCCTTGATGAAGCAGTTGTTTAGGGAGAGTAATCTGGTGATGATGTGCAGGTTGGATTGAAAACAGAAGAGAGTGGACACAGGGAGAGGAATATTACAAGGTTTCTATGACCTGACAAATGCAGTCTTATACTTAGGGTAGTGACAATAAATATGGAGAGGAAAGAGGGTAAATAGGAAGGACATTTTGAAGAACAAATCTAGGTATTTTCTTACTACACTTATCATTGCAGCATGCAAACAAATAATGAGAGTTTCCAAAAAAAGTCAGGCATAGGAAGCTAATCTAAGGATTCCAGAAATTTCCTAAGATGTTTAGACTTTTCCCAACCTAGAGGTGGTGTGGTATAGTAGACTGCTTGGCTTGGAGTCAGGAAGACCAAGGTCAAATCGGCTCTTAGACACTAGCTGTGTAACCCTGGGTAAATCACCTAACTTCTCTGGGCCTCAGTTTCCTCATCTGTAAAATAAAGGCATTGGACTTGGCCTCTAAAGTTTATTCCAGCTCTAAATCTATGCTCCTTTGGAAACATTTGACATTCTTCCAGGAAATGTGGATTATTTACTTAGAATGACAATTTGCTGGCCATCATTCTTCCAATACCCATCTGTGCTTGTTTTCCAATATCCCCCTCCATTAAAGTAGGTTATTTTGTTAAAAATTAGAAAAAAAAAGTTGACTACCAGGCCTTATCCCAGAGTGGCAGATGGTACCGATCAGTCTCTATCTCTACCAAGGGCCATTCCTGACTGAGCTTCTTAGTTGATGGGAGCAACTGTGTGATGTGATACAGCTGGAATGTTTTCTTTTTTTATGTGGGAAGGGTCTTGTATCTAGGACAAGGCAGATAGGGGAGCCAAGTGGATTTTATAAAATTCTAGGGATTTTACTGGCACAGATGGTGCCCTGGAAATAAGTAAAAGCTATCCCGAAGGTCTGTATCTCTCTTTCCGAACCAGAGCAGGATTCTCAATTCTTTTTTCCCAGTTTATTTATTTAGTTTTAGTTTTCAACATTCATTTCCACAAGATTTTGAGTCACAATTTTTCTTCCCATCTCTCCCCTACACCCAACCCAGAATAGCGAGCCTACTGAATATCCCTTTCCCCAATTTCTTCTCTCTTATATCCTCCCCTATTTCCCCCTAGTAACTTTCTAGTAGGGCAAGCTGAATTTCTATATCCCAGTGCCTGTATATCTTATTTCCCAGTTGCATGTAACATGCATTAACATTTGTGTTTTGAAACTTTGAGTTCAGATTCTTTCCTTTCTTCCCTCCTCACCCACCCCCACTGGGAAGACAAGCAATTCAATATAGGTTGTACATGTGTAGTTACGCAAAACATTTCCATAGTAGTTATATTGTGAATGACTAACTATATTTCCCTCACTCCTATCCCACTCCCCACTTACTCAATTTTCTACTTTGACCTTGTCACTTTTCAAAAGTGTTTGCTTCTAACTACCCTCTCCCTGAATCTGCCCTCCCTTCTATCACCCCCTCCCCCCCTTTCCTGTAGGGTAAGATAATCAATTGGGTGTGCATGTTATTCCCTCCTTAAGCCAAATTCAATGAGATTAAGGTTGACCCATTCCCTTTCACTTTCCTGCTCTTCCCCTCCATTGTAACAGTGTTCTCTTGCCTCTTTTATATGAGATAGTTTACCCTAATCTATCTCTCCCTTTCTCCTTCTCTCAATATATTCCTCTCACACCTCTTAATTTTATTTTTAAGATATCATCCCTTCATATTCAACCCATCCTGTGCCATCTATGTACACATGTACACACGTATGTGCACAGTCACATATTTATACACATATATACCCTCCTATATATACATATATGTATGTATATACATATACATATATATTCCCTTCAACTATCCTCTTACTGAGAAAAGTATCATGAGTTGCAATGATCATTTTTCCATGTAGGAATGTAAATAGTTCAACTTTAATAAGTTCCTTATGATTTCTTTTTCCTGTTTACCTTCTCATTCTTCTTGTAATTGAAAGTCAAATTTTCTGATCAGTTCTGGTTTTTTCATCAAGAATGCCTGAAAGTCCTCTATTTCATTGAATGACCATATTTTCTCCTGAAGAATTATACTTAGTTTTACTGGATAGGTGATTCTTGGTTTTAATCCTTTGACCTCTCGAATATCATATTCCAAGCCCTTTGATCTCTTAATGTAAAAGCTGCTAGGTCTTGTGTTATCCTGATTGTGTTTCCACAATAGTAAAATTGTTCCTTCCTGGCAGCTTGTAATATTTTCTCCTTGACCTGGGAACTCTGGAATTTGGCTATGATATTCCTAGGAGTTTTCTTTTTGGGATCTTTTTCAAGAGGTAATAAGTGAATTCTTTCAATTTCTATTTTGCCCTCTCGTTCTAGAATATCAGGGCAATTTTCCTGGAGAATTTCTTGAAGGATGATTTCTAGGTTCTTTTTTATAACATTTGATTTTAAAAATTTGAATTCCAGATTCTTTCCCTTCCTCCCTCCCTCACCCACCCTTACTGGGAAGACAAGCAATTCAATATAGGTTGTACATGTGTAGCTGTGCCAAACCTTTTCATAATGGATTTATTGTGAAAGACTGACTATATTTCACTCCCTCCTATCCCACCTCCCACTTGTTCTATTCTCTACTTTGACCCTGTCCCTTTTCAAAAGTAGGTGCTTCCAACTTCCCTCCCCCCAACCTCTCCTCCCCTCCATCATCCCCCGTCTCATCCCCTTCCCCCCTACCCTCCTGTAGAGTGGATACCATATTTAGTGTGTATGTCATTCCCTCCCTAAGTCAGATTCAATGAGAGTAAGGTTGACCCATTCCCTTTTGCCTTCGTGTTCTTCCCCTCCATTGTAATCATTTTCCCTTGCCTCTTCTATATGAGATAGTTTACCCCATTCTGTCTCTCCCCATCTCCTCTCATCATATTCCTCTCTCACCTCTTAATTTCACCTTTTAAGTATCATCTCATCCTATTCAATTGGTCCTGTGCCTTCTATCTATGTATACCTGTACACATATGTATAGACACACACTCACATATGTATTCATACACTCATATACCCTCCCATATAGACATATGTATGTATGTATACATGTGTGTATATATATATATACACACACACACATTTATATTTCCTTCAACTATTCTCATACTGACAAAAGTTTCATCAGTTACAATTATCATCTTTCCATGTAGGAATGTTCATAGTTCAACTTTGATAAGTTCCTTATGATTTCTTTTCCCTGTTTACCTTCTCATGCTTCTCTTGCTTCTTGTATCTGAATGTCAAATTTTCTATTCAACTCTGTTTTTTTTTTTCATCAAGAATGCTTGAAAGTCCTCTATTCCACTGAACGACCATATTTTCCCCTGAAACATGATACTCAGTTTTGTTGGGTAGGTGATTCTTGATTTTAATCTTGGCTCCTTTGACCTCTGTAATTTCATATTCCAAGCCCTTTAATCCCTCAGTGTAGAAGATGCCAGATCCTGTGTTATCCTGATTATTTTCCCACATTATTGAAATTGTTTCTTCCTGGCTGCTTGTAGTATTTTCTCCTTGATCTGGGAACTCTGGAACCTGGCTATAATATTCCTAGGTGTTTTCTTTTTGGGATCTTTTTCAGAAGGTGATTGGTGGATTCTTTCAACCTCTATTTTGCCCTCTGGTTCTAAAACATAAGGGAAAAAATCCTTGAGAATTTCTTGAAGGACGATTTCTAGGTTCTTTTTTTGATCATGGCTTTAAGGTAGTCCAATAATTTTTAAATTATCTCCCCTGGATGTATTTTCTATTTTTTCATTTGTTTGGATCTGTTTTATAGTATCTTGATTTCTCATAAAGTCATTAGCTTCCAATTGTTCTCATCTAATTTTGAAGGAATTATTCTCTTCAGTGAGTTAGGATTCTCAATCCTTGATGGCTCCACTCAGATAGTGAGAATTTCCTGTTCCTAAGAAAAGAACTGGACAATTTGAAGAAGAATGAATGGTGGTATGGGTGTTATTTGAAAATCTTGGTACTTAAACTATAAATTTCAGAAAGCAGCCCATACCTTCTGTTCATTATAAAACAAATAGACCACTGGTGAGAAGAGAAGGGTAGAAGGAGGGAAATTACCTGCAATTCAAGGACTAATTGGACATATATACATGCATATACACACATACACATATGTGTATGTCTATATATATATGTGTGTGTATATATATATATATATATATATATATATATATTTGTTTTTATACACATAAACACATACACCCATCTAGGGGGAAGTGAAACAGAAAAGATTTCTAGTTGCTTATTCTTTTCTTTAAGATGTCCAGAAATAGACTGCATACCCTTCTTTAATTACTTGTAAAGGGGTTTTGTATCCCTGTCAGCTCAATTACCATATCCTTTAATTTCAGTTCCTTTTCTTTTTTGTCCAGTCTTCCATGGAATAGTCTTAATCAACCTCCTCATAAAAACCTTTCCTAATATAGGGGCAGGAGGTGGATAGTTTGCCTGGCTGTTTGAAAATCAGTTTCCCAGTGCTAGTTGGTCCAGCTGCAAAATGATTTGTCTTGCATTAGCAGGTAAAGGCAAACACCCTAGCCCAATGGAAAGTCTCAAGTTTCTAACAAGTAACCCAGGATGCTGCATATTTGCCTTTATATGCAAGGCAAAATGATTCTTCCAGATGCTGTTGCAAAAGCTGGAATTGTCTGGAAGCAAGAAGCTCTTTGAGATGGGTTTGACAGGCTTTTTAGGTATTGAAACTCACCTGCTGGTTAGCACTTGACCTATGACCAATCACTCACTCAAAAACATTTACCAAGGGCCTACTATATGCCAGGACTGTGCTAGGTTCTGAGGGATTAAAAGGTAAGAAATAAAAACAATTTCTATCTCAAGGACTAAGGGAGTAGACAGATGTAGGTGGAGATGCCTCAAAATTAGACCTTCTTCATAAAATCACACTTCTGTCCATAGTTCAAGTTCTTTGGTCATTATCACAATAAAACGACTGAATACAAAGAATTTAATACAGGTCTCCTGGACCAATGCAGGCCTTCAACACAGAGTGGACCCACATGGCTGGGAGCTAGGACCATCCTTGTGGTCCATTCAGAAAATCACATTTTATAATTCTGTTAAACAAGTGTTTACCAAGTAGCTGCCACATACAAGGCATGGTGCTTGGGATGCAAAGAAGAAAATAAAAACATGTCTCCTGCCTTCAAGAAAAGTTCCTCAAGGAGACTGCATGTTGCTGGGAGGATACAGCATGTCCACAAATAGATAGACTACAAGGAAAATCGAGGCAGTAATGAGTATTAATAAGTATAGGTGGGGGCAAGGGGATGAAGGGGGCTCCCTGGAAGAGGCGGTATCTGAGCTGAAGGATGACAAGGATAGCAAAAACCTGAGGTGAGAAGGGAGTGATTTAAAAAAAATTTTTTTGAGGTCTGGAGGAGGCCTGATCAATGAGGGGGACAAGTCATCCCACCAACCACAAGGGCCACTACCAGGCCTATCACCAAAGGGCTGGGACTAGAAAGAGCAAGGTAAGAATCAAATGCAGGGCCCTTGTCCAGGACAGCAAATACTCTTGGAACTATGACTCCATAGCCCAGAAATAAAAAAAGAAAAAGCTCCTTTCAGGACCTCCAAGGACCAGGATGGCAGTGTGAACCCTGGCTGCTCCAACCGCCCTCCTCCCCCAAAACATAGTTATTATTGCCCCAGGGCAAGACCCCAAACAGTAAAGGCTTGGGAACCCTAGAGGAAGGGCGCGGCTAGGGCCCTGCCTCAAAATGGGTAGAAAACAGACCACAAAGACTCTGGAGTCCTACTATCCTCAGAGGGAGACAATGTGGACTCCACACCCATAGCTGAAACATGAACAGGGAATGGGTCCCAAGCAAAGAAAGCTCTCCTAGATGAACTCAAAAGGAACTTTGAAAACCAAATGAAAGAGATAGAAGACAAAATGAATAATTCGTTTAAAATCAAAATTGAAAAATTAGAAAAACATTTTAATGAAGAAAACAGCTCCTTAAAAAGAAAAGTGAGTGATATGGAAAAGGAGCTCCAAAAACTGAGGAAAATAATTCGCTAAAATCTAGAGTCAACTAAATTGAAACAAATAATTCTATGAGGAACCAAGAATTAGTCAAACAAAACAAGAATGAAAAATTGGAAAAAGAGGTAAAATATCTCAATTGAAAAATAACTGACCAGAAAACAGATCCAGGAGAGATAATCTGAGAATCATAGGTCTACCAGAAAATCATGATGAAAAAATGAGCCTGGACAACATTCTCCAGGAGCTAATTAAGGAAAACTGCCCTGAGATACTAGAGCCTGACGGTAAAACAGAAGTCGAGAGCATCCACCCGACAATTCCTTAAAGAGATCCCAAACTGAAAAGTCCTCGAAATATTGTGGCCAAACTCAAGAACTACCAGGTAAAAGAGAAAATGCTTCAAATGGTCAGTAAGAAACAATTCAAATATGGAGGAACCACAGTGAGGATTGCATAGCAATCTCTACCCTGAAAGATTGGAGGCAGTGGAATACAATTTGCAGCCTCTACCCTGAAAGATTGGAGGCAGTGGAATACAATTTTTCCCAAGGCAAAAGAGCTCAGGTAACAACCAAGGATCACCTACCCAGAGAGACTGAGCATATTCTTCCAGGGAAAAAGTCATTCAATGATATAACAGATTTCCAGACCTTTCTAATGAAAAAGCCAGAGCTCAAAGGAAAATTCAACCTCCAATTATGAGATGCAAGAGTGACATAGAAAGGTAAACAAGGAAAACACACACACACACACACACACACACACACACACACAACCTGTTATTTAATAAGAGCAAATTTTTTATAGACAAGTAGAGGGTATGAGTATAAATTACACAAAATGATGATTTAAAAAATCTTATTAAGGGCTACAAAGGGACTGCAATGGAAGAAGAGGAATGAAGTGGAAAAGGATAAATTATGGCACATAAAGAGGCATAAAAACAATATAGCAGAGGAAAAGAAGGGAGGGAGATGAGTATTATATGAGCTTTTCCTTCATTGGTTCTGGTGCAAGGAGGGAATAACATGACCAGTTAAGCATAAGACTCTATGGAGAAGAGACACAAAATGTATCATAATAGAGGGAAAGAGGGGAGGGACAGGAGCTTCGAATGAAATTTGTTCCTGTCACTCTTGGTGTGAAGAAGAAATAACATACTTCATTAAGTATAAAAATATCCTACTGGAAGTGGGAGGGGGATAGGGCTTCAAAAGGGGAGGGGTAGTTAAAAGGGAGGGAAGAAGTAAGGGGGAAGGAGAGGAAAAGGGAGGGAGCTGATAAGGGAATACTGAGGGAGGCAGTGGTCAAAAGGAAAACTATGCAGGAGGGGAAGGGAGAAAGGAAGAAAAAAATATAAGCACTAACAGGGGAGGGAATAGGATGGAGGTAAAGAAACAGATAATAATCATAACTGTAAATGTGAATGGAATGAACTCTCCCATAAAACGGAGGCAGATAGCAGAATGGATTAAAAATCATAATCCTACAATATGCTGTTTACAAGAAACACATCTGAAACAGAGAGATATACACAGGCTAAAGGTAAAAGGCTGGAGTAAATATATCATGCCTCAGCTAAAGTAAAAAAAAAAGCAGGAGTAGCAATCCTTATCTCAGATAAAGCAAAAACAAAAAGTGATCTAATTAAAAGAGATAAAGAAAGAAACTATATCCTGCTAAAAGTCACCACCGAGAATGAAGCAATATCATTATTTATCATATATGCACCAAGTGGTTAAGCATCCAAAATCCTAGAGAAGAAGGTAAGGGAATTAGAGGAAGAAATGGAAAGCAAAACTATACTAGTGGGGGATCTTAATCTCCCCCTCTATGAACTTGATAAATCCAACCTCAAAATAAACAAGAAAGAAGTTAAAATAAAATTTTAGAGAGGCTAGATATCATAGATCTCTGGAGAAAACTGAATGGGGATAAAAGGAATATACCTTCTCCTCAGTGATACATGGCACATACACAAAAACTGACCATGTACTAGGACATAAAAACCTCACAATTCAGTGCAGAAAGGCAGAAATATTAAAATGCATCATTCTCAGATCATGATGCAATAAAAATCATATGCAATAAAGGGCCATAGAAAGACAGACTAAAAACTAATTGGAAACTAAACAATTTAGTCCTAAAGAATGAGTGGGTCAAAAAAGAAATCATAGAAACAATCAGTAATTTCATTCAAGAGAATAACAACAATGAGATGACATACCAAAATTTGTGGGATTCAGCAAAGGCAGTTCTTAGGGGAGTCTTTATATCCCTGAGAGCATGCATGAATAAATTAGAGAAAAGGGAGGTCAATGAATTGGGCATGCAATTGAAAAAGTTAGAGAAAAAATAAAATGAAAATCTCCAATTAAATACTAAATTAGAAATGCTGAAAACCAAAGGAGAGATTAATAAAATTGAAATTAAGAAAACTATTGAATTAATAAAAAAACTAAGAGCTGATTTTATGAAAAAACCATCAAAATTGATAGACCCTTAGTCAATATGATAACAAAGAAAGAAAAAACCAAATTATGAGTATCAGAAATGAAAAGGGTGAACCTACCACCAATGAAGAGGAAATTAAAACAATAATTAGGAATTATTTTGCCCAGTTGCATGCACATAAATTTGACAATCTTAGTGAAATGGATGAATATTTACAAAAATATAGGCTGCCCAGATTAACTGAAGAGGAAGTAAATTACTTAAATAACCCCATCTCAGAAAAAGAAATCAAACAAGTCATCAGTGAACTCCCTAGGAAAAAATTATCCAGGGCCAGATGGATTTATTGGTGAATTCTATCAAACATTTAAAGAAAAATTGATTCCAATACTCTACAAACTATTTGGGAAAATTTGTGAAGAGTCTTACAAAATTCTTTTTATGACACAAATATGGCACTGATACCTAAATCAGGAAGACATAAAACAGAGAAAGAAAATTATAGACCAATATCCTTAGTGAATACAGATGCAAAAATTTTAAATAAAATTTTACCAAAAAGACTACAGCAACATATCACAAGAATAATACACTTTGATCAGGTAGGATTTATTCCAGGAATACAAGGATGGTTTTACATTAGGAAAACCATCAGTATAATCGATCATATCAACAACAAAACTAGCAAAAACCACATGATTATCTCAATAGATGCAGAAAAGGCTTTTTGACAAAATACAACATCCATTTCTATTAAAAACACTAGAAAGTATAAGAATAAATGGAGCCTTCCTTAAAATAATAGGTAGC
This sequence comes from Petaurus breviceps papuanus, assembly GCF_028583685.1. Lineage (NCBI taxonomy): Eukaryota > Metazoa > Chordata > Mammalia > Diprotodontia > Petauridae > Petaurus > Petaurus breviceps. The sequence continues at coordinate 128,211 of NW_027185665.1, forward strand.
ATCTATTTAAAGCCATCAGCAAATATTATATGTAATGGGGAGAAGCTAGAAGCATTTCCAATAAGATCAGGGGTGAAACAAGGATGTCCACTATCACCCCTCTTACTCAATCTGGTACTAGAAATGTTAGCAGTAGCAATTAGAGAAGAAAAAGAAGTCAAAGGAATCAAAAGAGAAAAAGAAGAGACCAAGTTATCACTCTTTGCAGATTATATGATAACATACTTAGAGAATCCTAGAGAATCAAGTAAAAAACTACTTGAGACAATAAATAAATTTGGCAAAGTTGCAGCATTTAAAATAAACCCACATAAATCCTTGGCATTCCTGTGTATTTCTAATGAAATTCAACAGCAAAAGATAGAAAGAGAAATCCCATTTAAGGTTACTTGAGACACTATAAAATATTTGGGCATCTACCTGCCAAAACAAACCCAAGACCTATATGAACACAACTACAAAACACTTTTCACACATATGAAGTCAGATCTAACTAATTGGAAAGACATCAATTGCTCATGGCTGGGTGGAGCTAATATAATAAAAATGACAATTTTACCTAAATTAAACTATATATTTGGCGACATACCAATCTTTTTACCAAAAAACTACCTTATAGAGCTAGAAAAAATAGTAACAAAATTCATTTGGAAGAACAAAAGGTCCAGAATATCAAGGGATTTAATGAAAAGAAATGCTAGGGATGGTGGACTAGCTATACCAGATTTTAATGTGTACTATAAAGCAGCAGTCCTTAAAACTACTTGGTTCTGACTGAGGAATAGAATAGTGGATCAATGGAATAGATTGGGTACATGAGACTCAGCAGTCAATGACTATAGTAATCTACTGTTTGAAAACCTAAAGACCCCAGTTTTTGGCATAAGAACTCACTATTTCACAAAAACTTCTGGGAAAACTGGAATATAGTATGGCAGAAACCGGGCATAGACCAATATCTAACACCATATACCAAAATCGAGTCTAAATGGGTGCATGATGTAGGTATAAAGGCTGATACTGTAAGCCATCTGGAGAAGCAAGGAATAGTTTGCCTGTCAGATTTGTGGACAGGGGAAGACTTTATGACCAAACAAGAATTAGAGGGCTATATAAAATGCAAAATGGGTAATTTTGATTACATTAAATTGAAAAGCTTCTGTGCAAACAATGCCAATGTAACTAGGATTAGGAGGGAAGTGGAAAATTCAGAAAGAATTTTTACAAACTATGTCACTGATAAAGGACTCATTTCTAAAATATACAGAGAATCAAGTCAAATCTATAAGAATACAAGTCAGTCCCCAATTGACAAATGGTCAAAGGATGTGAATAGGCAGTTTTCAGAGGAAGAATTTAAAGATATTTATAAGCATATGAAAAAAATGCTCTAAATCATTATTGATTAGAGAAATGCAAATCAAAGCAACATCTCACCAGTCAGATTGGCTAAGATGACAAAACAGGAAAATGACAAATGCTGGAAAGGATGTGGAAAAATTGGAACACTAATGCTTTTCTGGTGGAGTTGTGAACTGATCCAGCCATTCTGGAGAGCAATCTGAATTATGCCCAAAGGGCTATAAATAATTCCATACCCTTTGAGCCAGCAATACCACTGCTAGGGTTGTATGCCAAAGAGATCATGGAAGTGGGAAAAAGACCCACTATGTACAAAAATATTTATAGCAGCTCTTTTTGTGGTAGCAAAGATTTGGAATTGGTGCCCATCCATTGGGGAATGGCTGAACAAGTTGTGGTATATGCATGTTATGGAATACTGTTGTGCAATAAGAAACAAGGAGCAGATGGACTTCATAGTTACCTGGAGAGACTATATGAACTGATGCTGAGTGAGAAGTGTAGATCCAGGAGGAATTTGTACACAATTACAGACACAACATATATGTGACGACCGACTTTGATAAACTGGATTCTTCTCAGCACTTCAGAGTCATAAGTCAACCCCAAAAGACTCATGGATGGAGAGAGATGTTTACATCCAGAGAAAGAACTGAGTTTGAACCCAGACTGAAGCATACTACCTGCTTTTTTTTCCCTTGTTTTGTTTTATTTCCTCTTTCCCACTCTTCATTCCATCTGATACAATCCTTCTTTATAATCTGACTAATGCCTAATGTGAAAGTGTTTGCAGATACTATACTTGATTGTATACTGCCACGGGGTGGGGGTGGGGGTGGGGGGGGGGGGTTGTGGTGGTAGGGGGGTTGGGAAAGAAAATGTGAAACTCAAGGAATTGTGTAATGAATCTTGTAAACCAAAAGCAAATAAATTAATAAACACACAAGAAATTTTTTCTTTCTTTTGAAACATTTTAACATTATTTTTTTCTTTACTTTGATTTTACAACATTCAGTTCCACAAGCTTTTGAGCTCCAAATTTTCTCTCCCTCTCTCTCTTCTCCCCTTCCTCCCTATTGCGGCATGCAATCTAATATATATTCTACAAATACCTTCACATTAAGCATTAAGTTGAAAAAAAGGATTATAACCAATGGAGTGAACAACAAGAAAGAAGGAACAAAAGAAAACAAAGTACAAACGAGAGAGAGCAAGTGTTTTGCTTCAATCTCCATTCAGACTGTAAATATTTACCTGGATGTGGATAACCTTTTCCATCTTGAGTCCTTTGGAGTTGTCTTATAACCTCGCATTGCTGAGAAGAGCCCAGTCTATCAAAGTCAGGCATCACAGATACAGTGTGTCTGTAATTGTGTAGAGTGTTCTGGTTTTGCTCTCACTCAGCATCAGTTTATATAAGTCTCTCCAGGTTATTGTGAAGCCCATGTGCTTCTCATTTCTTATAGTACAATAGTATTCCATTACATTCATATAACACAACTTGTTTAGCCATGCAGCAGCAAGCACCCTGGCGTCCCCAGGGTGGCTGCTCACACAGGTTCTTGGATCTGCTTTGATAAAGGAAAGCAACTCAAAATGGGTTAACAAGCTTACTTTAATCCATCAAATATGTATCGTTTACCTAGTTCACGGGGAAAAAAGGTCAGCACCCCGAACTAAAGAATATACAGACAGAATTATCAAGACAGAAACAGATCAAGTAGACAGATTTCCAAACTGTCCAACCATTACATCCATACCAAACAACATCTGGGTTTCAAAGCCGGGGGGGGGGGGGC
>NW_027185665.1:131471-134971 GCF_028583685.1 Petaurus breviceps papuanus
CCCCAAAACAAAGCTACACATCAGGGCTTATATAGCCTTCTCCTGGCTCAGAGAATGTAACAACCTTGTTGACTCACTGGCCAATCAAGAAGTATCTACTGAAAAACAAGCCTCCCACCCCAGGCTCCAGGTGCACTTTAGCCTAGGGGCGGGGAAGATCTTCAAAATTTACATTCCCATTACAAGCCATTCCCCAATTGATGAGCATTCCCTTGATTTCTAATTCTTTGCCACCACAAAAAGAGATGCTATAAATATTTTTGTTCATATTGGTCCTTTTCCCACTTGTATGATCTTTTTGGGATGTAGCCGTAGAAGTGGTATTGTGGGGTCAAAGGATATGCACATTTTTATAGCTTTTGAGTCATGGTTCCAAATCATTCTCCAGATTATTTGGATCAGTTCACAACTACACCAACAACGCATCCTGTTTTGTCATGTTAGTCAATCTCACAGGTGAGATGTGGTACCTCAGAGTTGTTTTGACTTGCATTTCTCTAATCAATAGACCATTTTTCATATGATTATAGATATCTTTAATTTCTTCCTCTGAAAACTGCCTGTTCATATCTTTTGACCATTTATCAATTCAGGAATGATTTGTAGTCTTATATATTTGACTCAGTTCTCTGTATATTTTAGAAATGAGGCCTTTATCAGAGACACTGGCTGTAAAAATTCTTTCCCAGTTTTCCACTTCCCTCTTGATCTTGGTTACATTGGCTTTTTTTGTACAAAAACTTTTCAATTTAATGTAATCAAAATTATTCATCTTGTATTTTGTAATGCTCTCTATCTCTTGTTTGGTCATAAATTCTTCCATTCTCCATAAATCTGATAGGTAAACTATTCCTTACTCTCCCAGATTGCTTACAGTATCAGTCTTTATATCTAGATCATGAACCCATTTAGATTTTATTTTGGTGTATGGTGTAAGCTATTGGTCTATGCCCAGTTTCTGCCATACTATTTTTCCAGTTTTCCTAGCAATTTTTATCAAATAGTGAGTTCTTATCCCAGAAGTTGGGGTCTTTGGAATTATCAAACAGTAGATTACTATAGTCATTGACTACTGAGTTTTATGTACCTAATCTATTCCATTGATCTTCTACTCCATTACTCAGCCAGTACCAAGTAGCTTTGCTGACTGCTGCTTTGTAATATAGTTTAAAATATCATATAGCTAGGCCACCTTCCCTAGTATTTTAATTAATTCCTTTGATATTTTGGACCTTTTGTTTTTCCAGATGAATTCTATTACTATTTTTTCTAGCTCTATAAAATAATTTTTTGGTAGATTGATTGGTATGGCACTAAACAGGTCAACTAATTCAGGTAAAATTGTCATTTTTATTATATTAGCTTGACCTAACCACAAGCAAATTATGTTTTCCCGATTATTTAGATCTGATTTTATTTGTGTGAAGAGTGTTTTGTAATTGTGTTCGTATAGTTCCTGGGTTTGTTTCTGGCAGGTAGACTTCCAAATATTTTATAATGTCTACGTTAACTTTAAATGGATCTATTTCTTGCTGTTGGACCTCGTTAGAAATATATAGAAATGCCGAGGATTTATATGGGTTTATTTCATATCCTGCAACTTTGCTAAATTTATCTATTATCTCATGTAGTTTTGGGGGTTTTTTTTTTTTTGGTTTGGTTGGGTTTTTTTTTTTTTTTTTTTTTCATTTTGGAGGGCAACTGGGATTAAATAACTTGCCCGAGGTCACACAGCTAGGTGTTTTGTGTGTGTGTGTGTGCTAAGGTCTGAGGCCGGATCTGAACTCAGGTCTTCCTGATTCCAGGGCCAGCACTCTACTCATTGTACCATGGAGCCGCCCCACTCTCAAGTAGTTTTTCACTTGATTCTCTAGGATTCTTCATCATATCATCTTCAAAGAGTGATAGCTTAATCTCTTCTTTGCCTAATCTGATTCCTTTGATTTCTTTTTCTTCTCTTATTCCTACTGCTAAAATTTCTAGTACCAAATTGAATAAGAGGGGTGACAGTGGATATCCTTGCTTCACCTCCAATCTTATTGGAAATGCTTCTAGCTTATCCCCATTACATATAATATTTGCTGATGGTTTTACATAGATGCTCCTTATTATTTTAAGGAACATTCCATTTATTCCTATGCTTTCTAGTGTTTTTAATAGGAATGGGTGTTGTATTTTGTCAAAAGCTTTTTCTGCATCTATTGAGATAATCATAGAGTTTCCACTAGTTTTGTTGTTGATATGATCTATTTTACTGATAGTTTTCTTAATATTGAACCATCCTTGCATTCCTAGAATAAATCCTTCCTGATCAAAGTGTATTGTTCTTGTGATAGGTTGCTGTAATCTTTTTGCTAATTTATTCAAAAAATTTTGCACCTATATTCACGAGGGAAATTGGTCTATAATTTTTTTTCTCTGTTTTGACTCTTCCCGATTTAGGTATCAGTATCATATTTGTGTCATAAAAAGAATTTGGTGGGACTCCTTCTTCTCCAATTTTCCCAAATAGTCTATAAAATGCTGGAATTCATTGTTCTTTAAATGTTTGATAGAATTCATTTGTAAATCCATCTGGCTCTGGAAATTTTTTCCTAGGGAGTTCATTGATGGCTTTTTCAATTTCTTTTTCTAAGATGAAGTTATTTAAGTAATTCATTTCCTCTTCAGTCCCTCTTGGACAACTGATATTTTTTATAAATATCCATCCATTTCACTAAGATTGTCAAATTTATGGGTATGCAATTAGGAGTATTTTTTTTTGGAGGCAATTGGGGTTAAGTGACTTGCCCAGGGTCACACAGCTAAGTGTCTAAGGCCAGATTTGAACTCAGGTCCTCTTGACTTCAGGGTACCACTTAGCTGCCCTGCGAAGGGAATAAGTTTCCAGACTTAGTTAATGTCTTTGGGGAAGGCATAGAGGCAGGAGATTTAGTATGGAGCCATCCAGTGTGGCTAGACTGTCAAGGCCATAAAGAGGAGTAGTACAAAATAAGCTGGAAAGGTTGTTGGGCCAGATTGTGACTAGCTCATTGTAGTCTTAGAGCCCTTTCTGGTTTCACTGTCTACTATCTAACAAAGTCACAGAGTCTCGGCATTGGACAGGATCTCAGCAATCATCTTGGTACAGTAAAAGGGACCCCTGAGACTAGAGTCAGAAGACCTGGGTTCAGATACTGCCTAACATCTGTGTAACCTTGGGCAACTCACTTAAACTCCCTCCCTCCTCCTCGTATACTCTGGCCTTCAGGTTTCTTATCTATAAAATAAAAGTACCTTCTAGGTCTAGATCTATGATCTCATGAGCCTGGGATTTGGTTCATATTTTCCAAAAAGAATTCTTATTACAAAATACCCTAGTAAGTGATCCCTCATTCTTTGCTTGAAGATATCCAAATGAGGGGAAAACTACTAACTCACATATCTAGCCTATACCTATTTATCCATGTGCCCATCTATCTATCTATCTATCTATCTATCTATCTATCTATCTATCTATC
>NW_027185665.1:134981-138690 GCF_028583685.1 Petaurus breviceps papuanus
ATCTATCTATCTATCTATCTATCTATCTATCTATCTATCTATCTATCTATCCATCCATCCATACATCCACCCACCCACCCACCCACCCACCCATCCATCCATCCATCTATGTATCTATCATCTATCTACATATATGTGTATACATATAATCTAATCTATACACATATGTGTATAAGTGTGTACACACATATTATACTAACATTAGATTATACTAATTATATATTAATTATATACTAATATACAATGTTAGTAAGTATCAATGTAATAATATATTGTATTATATATATACATATATATATATATATATATATATATACTAAGATGATAATATTATACTAATTTCACATATAAAATGAGTTGGTGAGAATTGGAATAGTTCAGTATAATAAGAGGGTCTCAGCTACCCAGTATCTTTGCCTCCCTAGCACTGACCCAGAAGACAATTGCTCACTTCTTAGTTAATCCGTGTTCTCAATGATGGCCATTACTTAAAAGAACCATAAAATGGACTGTGGCTCCTGACACCTATTTTTTTCTTGTCCTCTAGGAGTTTGTCGAATGCACTAGATTATAAATACCATCTCTCATATGAGGTACTTCAAGATGTATTAGCTTTGTCAAACAATCCTTTTATAAAAGATTCCTAGCTCATAGATCTAGAGCTTGAAGGTGGATCCATGAGAATTTATCAAGCAGCAGGAACTGTGCTTTGTATTGGAAGAGTCGCTCTCTTCATTTTGAAAGTTGGAGAAACTGACCCAAAGAGATTAAATGACTTGTATTAGTCAAACAGGTGGTAGAGGCAGAATTTGAAACTTAGACCTCTTACTCCAGATCCACTGTTCTTTCTACTCTGCAGGGTTGCCTTATTATACTAGTCCTTGAAACTGCAAGAACATCCCGCCCCTAAAGACTAGAATGGTGGATGCATTAGGTCAAGCCTGAATCTGAATAGCAGAATACAATGATCGCTAACCACATGGAGCACCAGTCAGCTGCCAAGACAGGCGAGACAGTTCCCACCAACTGCTCAGACCCAAGATTGCCCTGCTATATCATGTCTGTAACTGCAAAAAAAAAAGCTTTCTTACTCACAAACTCTCACCCTTTCTCCCATCCATCATATGGGAGAAACGTCCTGGAAACATTTCAGTTTCAGTAAATTATCCTGCAGTTGTGTAACTGCAGGGATAAGAAACAGCTGGAAGGCACAAAACGATTCTTTATCTTAGAATTATTTGATCTGAGAAGCTCAAGGTTTCTCAGGAACTAAATCGTAGACCTGTTTAGCATCCTACACCCTTTGTCAATAATAGTGCTAAACCAAACAGCCAGTTTGACTTAAAACAATCAATAACTCAAGCAATTTGGCAACAACGACAACAAAATCAGGTAACCCTGATGAGTGTTGTGTGGATGCAACATATAGTTCCATTCCTCATTTCTCAACGTGGTGTACTTTATTATATCAAAGGCTATAGGATCACACATGTAGAACTGGAAAGGGAACTTGGAAGGCTTTACAATCCAACCCTTTTCTTTTACAAATGAAAAACTGAGGTCCATGACCAATTACACAGGCAGAATCAAGATTTGAACACAGATCCCCCTACTTTAAATACAGTGAGTGTTCTTTTGGTTATACCATGAAGTTTCTTACATAGAAGTAGTAGGCAGTATATGTACAGGTAGGGTTCACACACATATGCTGCTGGTAAGAGGATGAGGTCTTTATTGTCTGTTCACCCAGGAGGCCAAGTCTGCAATGGATGTGAAGGTACAAGCCTCACTGTCACTGCCCTGTCCTCTTTTTTACTTGTTACCAGAGCCCAGACTGTTACTAAGGATGGGAGAGAATACGCTGACCTTCTTTTGGACCTTGCTCCCCTCTTGGTTACATAGAGGCCAGCAATGATACTGTCCTATGGTGGAAACAGTAATGGCTCGAAAGTCAGGACTGAGGAGGGAGCGTTGCAGAGAGTCTTGCCTCTTTATTAGCTGGTGATTTGATAAAAAAGACAGAGTTGGACTAGATGCCCTCAAAGGTCTTTTCTAGTTCTAAATTTATGATCTTATGATTCCTGTGGAGCACAGCAGACTGGGAATCCAAAGATCCAAATTCTTGTCCTGGTGGATCATAGCAGGAACAGATCTCAGGTGCCATCTCATCCAATTTATACATGAAATAAAAAAAAATAATTTTTTTAACAGTTAAGCAAAACAAACCCATCATAACCACCACATCTGTCAGGATATTCAGGGTTTTATATCTATAATCTTTCATCACTACAATGGAAAGTGAAATTTCAAAAGCCTTTTAAAAAATAAAGATTACTTTATTAACTATGTTTTTAAAGTTCTGGGCGAATATTGGTGTTAAACAGATGTCTCAAACAAGTCAGAATTGTGACTGGAAAAGATTCTTCTTAATCTCCTGAATACAATTCTGACTCTTGTGATTTGGGTAGACAAACTTAAGTGATAACCTTGGGGAGAAGGGAGGGGAAAACTTAGGGGAGGCATGAGAGCAGGAAGAAGTAGACTTGTTTTGCAGAATGAGGGCCAATAAGTGAAAGTTGTTGAAAGATTTCCATTTAGTGGAAGAAAAGCTTGCTAATGATTTGTGTTATCCAAAAGATGGAATGGGCTGCCCTGAGAGGTCCTGGGGTCCCCTTTCACTAGAGGTCTTCAGTCAAGGACTCGATGTTTGCTTGTCGGGAGTGATAGAGGAGTCATAGTTCAAATACAGGTTGGACTTGGAGATGTCTGTGCTCTGTTCCAACCATGACTCAACCAAGATTACTTAGATAGAAGTTCCAGAACCAGGGCAAGAATGGAAGTCTTTTGCTTCCCAGTCTGCTGTAGTTTCCACTACACCACAGTGATCGTAGGAACATAGATTTGCAGTTGGAAAGTCCTATTGAGTCGATTTAGTCCAACCTAGTCATTCTACAGCTGAGGAAACTGAGGCACATAGAGATGAACTGACTTGCCTAAGGTCATATAGCAAGAGGCAGAGAAGGGATTTGAATCCAAGATCTCCAGTTTTAAGTCTAGAGCTCTCATAGGGAGTTGTGAAAAGAATCTGACTCAATCCATCAGGATTTTTAAAATGTGTTTGCTGTATCACATTACCTACCTATGGCCAAGGCGCCTGTGACCTTCAGATGACTTGTATCTGAGAATTGGCTAAACTCTTAGAAAACTTTAGCTCAAAGTTGGTTGTTTTTGCTCATTTGTTTTTGACCAAAAAATACAGTAACCAACAGACAAGATGAAGTTGGCAGGGGTCGTAGGGAAGGAGTTAAGTTCAAAGTAGGAGATAGAGAGAAATCAGTCTCTTTATTGAGATAAGCAGATTGTTCAAAATACATCTTCCATTTTTTATTTTTTGCTTTTATATCACATTCATTTGTAAATATGTCCCTTTCCTCCATCTAGTAAGTCTTCCTTTGTAACAAAGATTAAAGATGGGGAAAAAAAAGAAGCAAAAATATAAGAGCAGAATCAGTCCTCAGCAGAACCATACCCTCCGAAAAAAAATTCTGGTGCGATATGGAATATTCTGCATCTATAATTCCCTACCTCTGCAATGCAAAGTACAGTTTTTTTTAAAGCCTCTTAACAATAAATGTTACCTTTTTTTCTATTTATAAATTTAATATTTCCCCCAATTATATGTAAAAATAATTTAACATTTGTTTCTTAA
>NW_027185665.1:138700-166737 GCF_028583685.1 Petaurus breviceps papuanus
AAATAAAATACTATTAAAATGTGACTAATATGGAAATATGTTTTACATGATAGTATATGCATAACCTATATATCAAATCACCTATTTAGGAAAAGGGGAGGGAGAAAATTGAGAACTCAAAATCTTGTAAAAAATGAATGCTAAAAATTGTCTTGACATGTAATTGGGAAAATAAAATACTGCTAAAAATTTTGAGTTTCAAATTTTCTCCCTTCCTTCCTCCTTCCCAACCTCATTGAGAAAACATGCAATTTGAGATAGGTTATATTGTGCAGTTATATAAAACATTTCCATATTAGTCATGTTGTGAAAAAAAAAAACACAGAACAAAAAAAATTCTCCAAGAAAAATGAAGTTTAAAAAAGTATTCTTCAATTTGTATTGAGACTCCATCCATTTTTTTCTCTAGAGATGGACAACTCATTTCATCATAAGTCCTTGGGAACTGTCTTAGATTATTGCTGAGTATAGCTAAATCATTCACAGCTGATCATTGTAGAATATTGCTGTTACTGTGTACACTCTTCTCCTGGTTCTACTTACTTCACTTTGCATCAGTTCAAGTAAGTCTTCCAGGTTTTTCTGAGAGCATCTGGATTGTCATTTCTTGTAGCCTATTTTTTTTTTTACAAGATTTTGAGTTCCAAATTTTTCTCCCTCTGGAACTCAAATTTTAAGAAACAAATGTTAAAATTATTTTTACATATACTTAGAGGAAATATTACATTTTATAAATAGAAAAAATAAGGTAATATTTATTGTTAAGAGACTTAAAAATACTTGTACTTTGCATTGCAGAAGTAGGGAATTATAGATGTAGAATATTGCATATCCTGCCAGAATTCTTTTTTTTTTTTGGGGGGGGTATAATGGGTTGGTTACGCTCCTATATTTTTGTTTCTTTTTTCACTCATCTTTAATCTTTGTTACAAAGGAAGACTTACTAGGTGGGGGAGGAAAGAATAGCTTTCTGAGGCTTGAAGAAATAAGCATAGTGTGACTTGTAAACAGAAAGATCTGTCGAAGCTCTCTCAGTGCTGATGCTTTCTTATATTTGGATTTTGCCCAGGACAACCTTAATGACATTGACAAGTACCTTTTGTGAGCTTATGCCTCCTTATTTTATGCCTTTCTTGATGTTAATGCTCATTGGACCATTTAAGAAAGTCATTTTCATGACCGCATCTGTTGTGAATCATGATTTTAAAGTAAGCCCAGCTCTAAGCCAGGTGAGTTTGGGGAGGGACAGTCCTGTGATGCATGCAGCACGTGCTAAAGGAGATGTGACTTTTGACAGAAAGAATGTTAAACCTGATACTGCCAGCGGTTGGAAGGGACTTACTGGAATTGATTCCTGACACTCCCTGGGGTAAACACATGGAAAAAAGGACTTCGGAGAAGTGGCATAGAGAGAAAAACTTTGAAATGGTAGATATGCATGGGAAGCCAATCCCATTATGTCCCTGGACTTGCTTGAAATCTGAGGAAGATTATTTCCTCTCTCCTTGGTTGAGTTGGGATCTTATTTCACTTCTTGCTGATTAGCTCATAAGTCTTCTGTGTATTCTAATTTGTACAACTTCACTTTTTGCTGGCTATTTCACTTTGATAAATGAGTTCACTTACTATTCACTGTTTGTGATAGTCTTTTGTGTAAATAGCATTAGATGGGAAGGGGTTAAGCTGATGAATATAAGCTAAGAGTGGTAAGAGGATCACTTTGTGTTTGGAACCTATCATCTTCCCAAATACCATTATTTAAGGTGTGGCCATAGGTATGATCTGGCCTAACCATTTCTTGGAGATAGGTGAAAGAAAAAGCCATAGCCACAGCTCTTCTGCTCCCCTCAAACTGGGAATCATAGCCTCTCTTGGAGAGGGGTGGGCAGACTCTAAAGGCCTCTATCCCTGCCACATCTGAACCAGTTGTCTTTTATTATTAGCCTGTACACACACACATACATATACATATATACAGACACACATATACATATATGCATTACATATATTTTAAATTTTAAAATGTACTCTAGTGAATCAAATCCTTCTTTCTTCCATTTTTATCGCACTACCTAATTCGGGGTTGATCTTGGCCTATTGTCTGAGCCTAGGCAGGTCCCAATGAGTTAAGCTCTTTTTCCCCTCTTCTGCCTCCTGAACAAAGTAGAAATTCTCTAGATGAGGGAGGAATTCATCTTTGCCCTGGATCCTGATTGTTACACTGACAAGGCATTGATTTAAGTTCATAGCTAAATTATGCGCTTGAGCTATGTCCTTGACTCTGTCCTTCACAAAAAGAATTTGGACACAGAGAGAAGTGGAGGGAAATGGATGGGAAAAGAAGGATGTGAGGGGAAGGATAAGCAAAGGGATGGGAAAGAGAATGGGGAGGGGAAGGGAAAACAAAGAAAGGGAGAGAGACCTTCGGTACTGGATGAACTCATTTTCCTGAATATGGATAGAGGATTGTATCTCTACATAGCCCTTCTGGAGGATTGCATATATCAAGGAACTGATGCTGGATGAGAACATACACACTTTAAGGCCTGGAGAAATGCCTATATAGTCACCCAGATTCTTAAGAGGGTAGGAGCTAATACCAAAAAGGCAAAGAGGGTTAAAGGTACAGCAAGAGGTAAGAGAAGAGATGGAGATGTTCAGCCTTATAAGGGAAAAGGAGAGGCCTAGAAAAAGACTGATAGGCCCCATCACCAGCATTTCCTTGAAGCTGAAGAAGGATCACAAGAGTTGCTCTGATCTATTCCTTTTCTAGTATTGTGAATCATACGGACTGTGCAGGGGGTGAGGAAAGGTGGGTACCACCAGAAGAAGAACTTCCTCCTTGCATGAGAAGGCCTCAGCTCCAAGTTGGCACTAGAGTAAAAGTGACTGTATATGTCCCAAGGGGGTAGCCATTAGGAGGAAGATTTGTTTTGATTCTTTATGGGCTGTAGTACATATTCTCTGTTATTTTCTGTTGAATTAAATAAAATCTATCTTAGAGTAATACCTAATATTTCTTTCTTTTTTTTTTTTTTGCCTTTTTGGAGGGCAATTGGGATTAAGTAACTTGCCCAAGGTTACACAGCTAGATTTTTGTGTGTTAAGTGTCTGAGGTGGGGTCTGAACTCAGGTCCTCCTGACTCACTGTGCCACCTAGCCGCCCCAATACCTAATATTTCTAAAAAAAGTTCAAGGTTTGTGAAGGGCCCTATCTATATTATCTCATTTGATCCTTACACCAGTCCTGGGAGATAGGTACTATTATTTTCTCCAATTTATAGATGAGGAAATTCAAGATGAGAAATGTTAAGTGATTTTCCCCAGCTATTAATGTCTGAAATAAGATTTAACTTCTCTCCCACTTTCTCTTTCCTTCAAAGTTATGATTCTCTTTCTATGTCTTCCCTATATCATATTACTTCTGTACTTAATGTTTTGTTAGCCTGAATAACTTATATGGTAGCTAATGACTCTTTTAAAGAAGAATATGAACCATATCCTAATATTCTAAAAGCAAGAAAAAGCGGGGGTCTGGTTGAAACACAGATTACTCTGAAACAACTGATACATCAGTAACCAGAAATGTCTCTTAAGAAAAAGCAATTATTTTTGGTGATGTTATTAAATAGCTTCCACTTTCCTTCTTAAAAAACACTTTCATGATCTGAAAGAGTGAGAGAGTGACTTCTGAAGAGTCTTCATATTCTGAAGCACATTTTCCCACATATGCTGAATCCCACTGATTCTCTCCCATCTTTATACACATGTGCACACAGATATACACATAAAGACACAGACACCTCCCCCAGATGTTATTGATTTGGCGACCAGTGAAAGTGATAAAAATACAAATATATATATATATATATATATATAATTATACAATGTCTAGACTTGAATAATATCTTTAACAGAAAATGATATTTAATAATTATAATTCTACCACTAAAAGGTAGCCACTATTTTATGTCTAAGACTAGAGCATGCATTTCTAGTCTCCTCCCTCGCTAAGAGCCCAAATGTTGTGGTTGTGGTAGAATCAGAAATAACTGAAAATGCCGAGTAGCAGGCTAATGGAGCTATCTGAGGCAAAGGGATGTTTTCTGCCAAAGCCCCCATTATTGAGTGCTATGGTGTCTGTCTCCAAGGAAGGAACCTTGTCCTCTGTCATAAAAAAGGCTTCTGGATATATCTCTGGTTGTCTTTGTGAGCTCTTATGCTGAGGAAGTGGACTCTAAATCTCTTCCACTTTTTTTTAATAGTGTAGCCAGTCAGGCGAAGAAAATGAAGTCTTCCAGACAGGAACAGATGTCTTGTACACATTTGCATGAGTCTCTCATTTCCTGGCAGAAAAAGAACTGGGGCCAATGCTTGGCTGGAAGGGTATGTCTAATATGGAGACTGTGAGCTATCGAAAGGCAGAGAGCATGTTGTGGTTTCTGTGGTTTCTCCAGTGGGCTTTGAAAGTCTGAACTCAACAGCTAAACTCACTCTCTTAGACTTTAAGTTGGGCCAATATAATGGGGGCAGGGGGGAACAGCTTGCTTGCCAGGTGAGATTTCCAGCTTCTCACTGCTCGAGTATGAATTCATGAGCAGCCAAGCCTCATTGCCTCTCCCTATCCCTTTCCTTTTGCAGACTTTTCTTGAGCTGTAATGTGCTAAATTCTACCATGAAAGTTATTTTTGAGTTCCTCTGGGGGTTTGGAAATTTACTCAGGTTGGTCACCTGATAGGCTATGAAGATTTGGCCTTAGCCTCCTGTGGAATAAAATGGGTAGATAGTTCCTTCCTCTCTTCCCCGCCCCGCCCCACCCCATAGCAATGTTCAATATTGACAGAGTCCAAGTGCTGGGAGCACTAACATCTAATAGTGTTTCTGAGAAGAGGAATGAAGAACTTGAAAATTAAGGAAGAGGGAAAAACAAGTCCTGAGCTGAAGGAAACACCAAATAGCATCTAACAGGGAAATTACTGTTATGGGAAACAAAAATCAGAAGCAACCCAGGGTAAATCATGGACAACTCGTTCTCTGTGCACTAATAGCATGCTAACTCCTGAGGGTCCATGTTCAAGCAAACTTGGACACATGGATAGAACAGTCCAAGGCACTCAAGTTCAATTTCACATATGGGTCAGATTCTATGATTGGAGGCCAGAACAGAAGGTGAGAACAGGAAGCCTAGAAAGAGGTAAGAGTAGGGAAATGGACTGGAGCCTGGGAGACCCTTTCCACAGAAACAGCCAAGGGTTTTGGCCCCAAAGCCTTAAACTAAAAACCATCACCAACACTGTCTCCTGCGGAAAGATAGGGCTTGATCTGGTTATATTTAAGGAAGTGGGGAAATCCATGGGCATCAGGCCTAACTTGCCTCTAATGAGCCAGTTTCCCAGGGACAGCTATAACTTGGTGTCTGATATATTTGTCCTAAACTGCCTCTTGATAGTTGCCTTGTCTAAGTGCTATATATACTCTATTGATAAACTTCTCTCCCAGGTTCCCGCCTAAAAACATCTTCATGTTCAGCTGAACAAAACTTTTTTTAAAAAAATTTTCCCTCTATTATATAAAGATAATTTTTAACATTTATTAAAAAAATTTTGAGTTCCAAATTTTCTCTCTCCCTCCTTCACATCGACCCTCTCTAAGATGGTAAGCAATTTGATAGAGGTTATACATGTGCAATCATGCAAAACATATTTCCATATTAGTCACGTTTGAACAAAACTTTTCCAGGAGTGTTACTGTTCCTTAAAGGAAATCAGTTTTGCCATCAGGACACCACTGTGTGAACTGGTTTTTCTTTTTTTTTAAATGTTTTATTAACTTCTGATTTACATCATTCGTTTCTGCCAGATTTTGAGTTACGAATTTTCTCCCTATTTTTCCCCTACCCACCGCCCCAAAATAGCAGTCCCACAGGATATCCCCTCCTCCAAACTGCTCTCTCCCATATTTTCTCCCATACCCCTTTAGATTTTTCCAGTGGATCTCTTATGCCTCAGTGCCTGTATATCTTATTTCCCAATTACATGTAAGATGGTATTAATAATAGTATACACACACACACACACACACACACACATATATATATATATATATTTGAATATTTGATTTTGAAACTTTAAATTCCAAATTCATTCCCTTCCTTCCTTATCACCCACCCTTACTGGGAAGATAAGCAGTTCAGTATAGGTTGTACATGTGTGGCTAATGCAAAACAATAACATAGTAGATATATTGTAGAAGACTGACTATATTTCTCTCCCTCCTATCCCACCTCCCCCTTGTTCTATTCTCTACTTTGATCCCATCCCTTTTCAAAAGTGGGTGCTTCCAACTTCCCTCCCCCCCAGCCTGCCCTCCCTTCCATCGTCCCCCCTCTCATCCCCTTCCTCCCTATTCTCCTGTAGGGTGAGATACCCTATTTAGTGTGTATTTCACTCCCTCCTCAAGCCAGATTCAATGGGAATAAGGCTGACCCATTCCCTTGCCTTCCTATTCTTCCTCTCCATTGTAACTATTTTCCCTTGCCTCTTCTGTATAAGATAGTTTGCCCCAATCTGTCTCTCCCCATCTCCTCTCATTATATTCCTCTCACCTTTTAATTTCACCTTTTAAGTATCATCCCTTCCTGTTAAATTGGTCCTGTGCCCTCTATGTATACCTGTGAACATATATACACACATTCACATATGTATTCATATGCCCATATACCCTCATTATATATATTTCTAATCCCTTCAACTACTGAGAAAAGTTTCATAAGTTACAATGAGTGTTTTTCCATGTAGGAATATTAATAGTTCAACTTTGATAAGTTCCTAATGATTTCTTTCCCCTGTTTACCTTCTCATGCTTCTTGTATCTGAATGTCAAATTTTCTATTCAACTGTTTTTTTCAGCAAGAATGCTTGAAAGTCCTCTATTCCACTGAATGACCATATTTTCCCCTGAAACATGATACTCAGTTTTGCTGGGTAGGTGACTCTTGGTTTTAATCCCAGCTCCCTTGACCTCCAGAATATCATATTCCAAGCCCTTAGATCCCTCAGTGTAGAAGCTGCCAGATCCTGGGTTATGCTGATTGTGTTTCCACAATATTCAAATTGTTTCTTCTTGGCTGCTTGTAATATTCTCTCCTTAATCTTGGCATTTCAGAACCTGGCTATAATATTCCTAGGAGTTTTCTTTTTGGGATCTATTTCAGTGGTGGATTCTTTCAACCTCTATTTTGCCCTCTGGTACTAAAACATCAGGGCAGTTTTCTTTGAGAATTTCCTGGAGGATGCTTTCTAGGTTCTTACTTTGGTCATGGCTTTCAGGTAGTCCAATAATTTTTAAATGATCTCTCCTGGATCTATTTTCCAGGTCAGTGGTTTTTCCTATGAGATGTTTCACATTGCCTTCTATTCTTTCATTTGTTTGGATCTGTTTAACAGCATCTTGATTTCTCATAAAGGCATTAGCTTCCATTTGCTCCAATCTAATTCTGAAGCAATGATTCTCCTCAGTGAGCTTTTGAGATTTTTTTTCCATCTGGCAAATTAGGATTTTTAAGGCATTCTTCTCCTCATTGCCTTTTTGAGCCTCCTTTGCCATTTGAGTCAGTCTGTTTTTTAAGGTATTATTTTCCTCAGTCAGACTGTTGACTCTCATTTCATAATTTTCTTGCATTGTTCTCATTTCTCTTCCCAATTTTTCCTCCACTTCTCTTATCTGCTTCTTAAGGTCCTCTATGGCCCGTAACCAGCTTGTATTTTCCTTTGAAGCTTTTGGTGCAGGAGTTCTGACTTCACTGTTTTCCTCCTTTTCCATGCCTTGCTCCTTCTTGTCCCCAAAATAGGAGTGTAATGGTGGAATCTTCTGTCTGCTTTGCTTCCTTTGCCTGCTCATTTTGCCACTCAATTACTTGACTTTTGGACTCTTTGCCACAGTAGGACTCTACCACCTAAGGGGAGCTTTCATCCCAAATGCTGGGGTTTTCTCAGCTGCCGGAGGTATTAGATGGGTGACCTCTCTGAGGTCTCCACATGCTCTGGCCAGCTGGACACACACCCCAGGACCTCCACCCTAGACTGCAATCCAGATCCAAGCAGGTTAAAGCAACAGCAATTACTCCTCAGACTTGTGCTTGGTCCCCCTACACTCTGCAGGCCAGGAGTTGAAGCCACCATGTGGAGCTGGCAGGCTGTGTCGCTGTCTCAGCAGTTTCTTGCCCTGGGGTAAAATTCACGCACTTACTGGTCCCAAAGTCCAGACTGCACTGGCCTCTCACCTTGTCCTTTGCATCTGTGTGTTGATAAATCTGGAAACTTCCACAGATGCTGCTGATCTGGAGTCCCTCTGGCCATAGTCTGGTCAGGCCTGCCCTGGGGCTAAAGCCTCAGCATGGGGCTGGGCTAGGCTCCCAGAGCACTGAGCTGGCCGATTCCTGCTGGCCTGCTGGGCTGTCCTCAGCAGGAGGTAAGCTTCTCTGTGTCATTTTGTGGGTTCTGGAGCTCCAAAGTTTGTTTAGAGTCCCCTTTTTACATGGATTGGGGAAGGTGGAAGCCGGAGCCAGGGAAGGTCGTGCTTCTACTCTGCCATCTTGGCTCCGCCCCCTCTGAACTGGTTTTTCGAGTGAGTTAGGATCTATTTTGGGAAGACATTGATACAATCTTGGATTCACTGCTGTTGTTATTCCTTTTATGATTTTATTTATTTTTCCTTTAAAATATTTTACTCCATCGCTAGCTAATGGGATGACTTTCTTTTTTTTTTATTTGAATATTTGATTTTAAGACTTTCAGTTCCAGATTCATTCCCTTCTTCCCCCCCACTGGGGGGACAAGCAGTTCAGTGTAGGTTGTACATGTGTGGCTAATGCAAAACAATAACATAGTAGATGTATTGTAAAAGACTGACTATTTTTCCCTCCCTCCTATCCCACCTCCCACTTGTTCTATTATCTACTTTGATCCTGTCCCTTTTCAAAAGTGGGTGCTTCCAACTTCCCTCCCCCACAGCCTGCCCTCCCTTCCATCATCCCCCCTCACATCCCCTTCCCCCCCATTCTCCTGGAGGGTGAGATCCCCTATTTAGTGTGTATTTCCCTCCCTTCTCAAGCCAGATTCAATAGGAATAAGGTTGACCTATTCCCTTTTGCCTTCCTATTCTTCCCCTCCATTGTAACCATTTTCCCTTGCCTCTTCTGTATGAGATAGTTTGCCCCACTCTGTCTCTCCCCATCTCCTCCCATTATACTCCTCTCACCTCTTAATTTCACCTTTTAAGTATCATCCCTTCCTGTTAAATTGGTCCTGTGCCCTCTATCTATGTATACCTGTAAACGTATATATACACATTCACATATGTATTCATATGCCCGCATACCCTCATATAAAGACATATATATATTTCTAATCCCTTCAATTACTGAGAAAAGTTTCATAGGTTACAATTATTGTTTTTCCATGTAGGAATGTTATTAGTTCAACTTTGGCCAGGTGGCTCAGCAAGCAAGAGCACCGGCTCCAGTGCCGGGACGACCTGGATCAAATCCGGGCCCAGAGACTCAGCACCACACCCAGAAACAACAACTGGCCATGCAACCCCGAACAAGCCACTCAACCCCGATTGCTTCAAACAAAAAAATAGTTCAACTTTGATAAGTTCCTTATGATTTCTTTTCCCTGTTTACCTTCTCATGCTTCTCTTGCTTCTTGTATCTGAATGTCAAATTTTCTATTCAACTCTGGTTTTTTCAGCAAGAATGCTTGAAATCCTCTATTCCAATGAATGACTATATTTTCCCCTGAAACATGATACTCAGTTTTGCTGGGTAGGTGACTCTTGGTTTTAATCCCAGCTCCCTTGACCTCCGGAATATCGTATTCCAAGCCCTTAGATCCCTCAGTGTAGAGGCTGCCAGATCCTGGGTTATCCTGATTGTGTTTCCACAATATTCAAATTGTTTCTTCCTGGCTGCTTGTAATATTCTCTCCTTAATCTGGGAATTCCGGAACCTGGCTATAATATTCCTAGGAGTTTTCTTTTTGGGATCTTTTTCAGGAGGTGATCGGTGGATTCTTTCAACCTCTATTTTGCCCTCTCGTTCTAAAACATCAGGGCAGTTTTCTTTGAGGACTTCCTGGAGGATGCTTTCCAGGCCCTTACTTTGGTCATGGCTCTCAGGCAGTCCAATAATTTTTAAATGATCTCTCCTGGATCTATTTTCCAGGTCAGTGGTTTTTCCCATGAGATGTTTCACATTGCCTTCTATTCTTTTATTTGTTTGGATCTGTTTAACAGCATCTTGATTTCTCATAAAGTCATTAGCTTCCATTTGCTCCAATCTAATTCTGAAGCAATGATTCTCCTCAGTGAGCTTTTGAGATTCTTTTTCTATCTGACAATTTCGACTTTTTAAGGCATTCTTCTCCTCATTGCCTTTTTGAGCCTCCTTTGCCATTTGAGTCAGTCTGTTTTTTAAGATGTTATTTTCTTCAGTCAGGCTGTTGACTCTCATTTCATAATTTTCTTGCATTGTTCTCATTTCTCTTCCCAATTTTTCCTCCACTTCTCTTATCTGCTTCTTAAGGTCCTCTATGGCCTGTAACCAGCTTGTATTTTCCTTTGAAGTTTTTGGTGCAGGTGTTCTGACTTCACTGTTTTCCTCCTGCTCCTTCTTATCCCCAAAATAGGAGTGTAATGTTGGAATCTTCTGTCTGCTTTGTTTCCTTTGCCTGCTCATTTTGCCACTCAATGATTTTACTTTTGGGCTTTTTGCCACAGTAGGACTCTGCCACCAGACAGGGGAGTTTTCGTCCCAAATGCTGGGGTTTTCTCAGCTGCCGGAGGTATTAGATGGCTGCCCTCTCTGAGGTCTCCACACGCTCTGGCAAGCTGGACGCACACCCCAGGACCTCCACCCTAGACTGCAATCCAGATCCAAGCAGGTTAAAGCAAGAGCGATTACCCCTCAGCCTGGTGCTTGGTCCCCCTACACTCTGCAGGCCAGGAGCTGAAGCCGCCACGTGGCTCTGGCTGGCTGTGCCGGCGTCTCAGCGGTTTCTCGCTCCGGGGGTAAAAGCCACGCACTCCCACTTCCTGGGTCCCAAAGTCCAGACTGCACTGGCCTCTCACCTTGTCCTTCGCATCTATGTATTGATAAATCTGGAAACGGCCACAGCTGCTGCTGATCTGGAGTCCCTCTGGCTGGTGGCTGGTCAGGCCCGCCCTGGGGCTAAAGCCTCGGCGTGGGGCTGGGCTCGGCTCCCAGAGTGTTGCGCTGGCTGATTCCTGCCGGCCTGCCGGGCTGTCCTCAGCGGGAGGTTAGCTTCTCTGTGTCCTTTTGTGGGTTCTGCAGCTCCAAAGTTTGTTTAGAGTCCCCTTTTTACATGGATTGGGGAGGGTGGAAGCCGGAGCCGTGGGAAGGTCGTGCTTCTACTCAGCCATCTTGGCTCCGCCCCCCTATTCTATGGGATGACTTTCTTACAGATTAAATCCTTCCATATCATTCCCTTCATTGGTCATTTCCAGTCTGAATATCAATAATATAATTTCTATGAAATCTGCTTTTTTGCTTTCCTCCTTTGAAAGATGTGACACAATTATTATATCTTGAGAGTAGATGGTGAGGTCAGAACCAAGATACCTTTCCATCTGATTACTGTATTCTTCTACCCTCTATCCATTTTTGAGGAGATAGTGAGTGAGGTAACAAGAAGGGATGCAAGTGCTGAAAGGAGGATACATCAGTCAGTTTATTGCCCATCAGCATACAAGTGTGCAGGTTCACAGCCCATAATTCCCAGGCAGTGGTGGTTCTGGTAACTGATTTGAGAGAACAGAGCCCTGGATCTCTGCCCATCATTGTTGTTAGGTGTTTTCACAGAGATCTAGCATGAGGGGCACATTAGGGGGAGTGCCTAATTAGGGGCAATCAGTAATTGGGTGGTCTGAGCTGTAAACCCCTGCCTTATCAATCACAAGGGCAATATGATTAGGAAAGTTTGCTAATATAGCATCCCTGAATGAGATGAAGTTTGCTAAACTAATTATGACAAGGAGGTTCTTGTATTCTTTACTACTTATGGGATATACAGGAACTTTCTGGTACAAAAGCAGATCAATCAGTGGTCAAATATGGACTCACTTCTGCCAGCTGGGAACTAGAAATAGGCTAATCCTTACATTATTCCCATTTTACATTCTTCTTAAATGTTTCATAGTCAAGTTCCTTTAAATAGCTTTAAATTAGTCAGTGAGTTGTTTGGAGCAGGGAAAAGAACTGGATGAAGAAGGCCCTGGTCTTCTTCCCTGATCATGTCTAGGTTTGGAAGAACCCTAACAAAGAGAACAGTAGCAAGAGCCAAGACCTGGCCCGATTGGTAGAAAAACAATGGCATCATGGGATGAACTGACTAAATCCATAGGTATTACTTAATAATATCAAGCGACAAGCATTATGTGCCTACTCTGTACCAGACATTGTAGAATTGAAGAAAAAAATGAAGCAGTCCTTGAACATAGAGAATTTACATTCTAAATAATACTTCAAATCTTCAAAAGATGAGTGATGTCATTTGCATGGACATTCCTTCCACCGATGCTGATTGTCACCTTGCCAAGTTTTAGGATAAACTGTGCTCGTGAATTTCAGTGGCTGAAAATTCATCTGGTGACCAACATTTTTACTGCGACCTCTCTGAACTTTGTCAGTATGGTCCTTAGGCAATGGGCATGAATCTCTCTGTGGGTAGAGACTGCCAGGGCTTACAGTTCTCTTGCTATGGCAACACTAAGTAGTAAGCTATTTGTGTACCTTAAAATTACATGTGTGTGTGTGTTTATAGGCTCCTATGAGTCATTTCCATCTTCTCCATCATGGAGTAGCATAAAGATGGTTTTGTACCTGCTGTACATTTAGTCCTTTGAGTGCTTGTATGGGAAGTAGAGACCCCCTTTTTCTTCCTCCCCCCTTTTTCTCCTTCTCCCTTTTCCTCACATTTGAGAAATCTTTACTCTACGTGTGTACTAGGAGATTTTCCTAGGGAAGTTCCAGATGGGTTAACAAATCAAAAAGAAAAGCTGGTCCTCTTAATTCATCCCCAGGATTGAACCATACAAACCCTGAGTCTTTGGGGAGGAGGTGTCTTAAGCCACAGGTTATCCTACTGTGTGCAGAGTGGTTTACTAAGTACTGGGGGAGATACAAAGTTAAATATGGCCTCATGCAGGATAAAAGGAGAGATGCCAGTAAAACTCCACAGATGAGCCTCCAAAGCCAATAAATGAATTCATAAAAAGTTTACCTTTAAAGAGCCATTCATAGTTTTCAAAATATTTTCACATTCACTTTCTCTATTTATCATCACAGCAGCATCATGAGGAGGATAGATGTTACTAACCTCGTATGATACATTATAAAACTCTGGAACAAAGAGATTAATTGACTTATCCAAAGCCACACAACTAATTAATGATAGAGCAAGGACTGCAACCTAGACCTCCTGCTACCTAGATCAATTTTCTTTTGGAAAACAACATATCTTACTGAAAATGGAGTGGAAGAGAGAAAGTATATTGGGATCCCTTTGATTTTTTTTTTTCAGTCATCATAGCTGGGTGCCAGTAAAATATTTTTCCATTCTTGTCATATTTTGGGAAAAAAATCCTTAAATTCTGGTGACTATGATTAATAGGCCATGATGATAACACCATGATCTAGGAACTACCCCACTACTGTCAGTATATCATACTGTGAGTATGGTCCTGGCTGTTCATGGAGCAGCAAGTATAACCATGGGGCTTTGCAGCTGTTGTCCAGCTGCTGTGGTTTGGGGGTGAGAAAATATTTTTGTAGAGTTGATTCCATAACTGATTTCATTTGGGAAATATGAGATTTTTGTGGAGATTATTGCGAGGGAACTGCATCTGTGACAGAAGCTTCCTCGCTCTGATTATCTGTCATTGTAGAGGAGTAGGTTACTGTCACATGATTAACAAATAGCTCTAAGTCCTTCCATAGGACACTGAGAATTTTTCCTTGTCAAAGAACAGGAAGGAAGGAAAGGAGGGAGGGAGGGAAGGAAAGGGGTGGAGGAAGAAAACAAAGAAAGGAAGAGGGCAGGAATGCAAGAGGGAAGGATTGACAGATGGCCAAAATCTCCTTATCCAAGAAAGATAACAGAATCCCTTACCAATCAATTCAATTCAATTTAACAATAACTAAGCACTATTTGTGAATCACCATTAGGTGCTGGTGATACAAAGATGGTTTAGAGTAACTTGATTCCAATAAGAAACGTATAATAAAGAGAAGGCTGTGACTAAGCAGGTAGAAGAGAATGACCTTGTTTTCTGGGCTTAGGATTTATACCTGTGCCTTTTCCCCCTTCACCTTCATTTGCAATGGAGAAATAAAGAATTTGGAGTTTGAAAAATTGTGGGACCCTGAACCCAGACAATTCTTAGCAGTTGTTGAAAAAGCAGATTCTAAACTGGTATTTAATACAATTTTAAGTTAAGCAAGAAACCACAAGAAATTTTTAATCCCAAGTTTGAGTGAGGTTTCTGGCAGAGACCAAACCTTAGTAAACAGGAAGAGGTTAAAAAGGTCTATCTAAGTCTGTGGGCACTAGCTACCTGGCAGAGCTCTGGATGCCAAAGAACATTGCACCCAAAGATTTTTATTTTGGAAAGGAAAAGCCTTTTTTCACACAGGGTTCTGAAAATGCAGGCTTTCTTTAGGGCTGGTATGTTAGTCTTAGAGGGCTCTTGCCTTTCTAAAAGAACAGGGACAAGGGAAAGAAATGAGCAGTGTCAGACACTGTGCTAGGGGCTTTTACAAATATTATCTAATTTGATCCTCACAAATACAAATATTATCTAATTTGAATCCTATGTGCCAGGTACTATTATTATTCCCATTTTATAGTTGGGGAAACTGAGGCAGACAAAAGTTAAGTTAACCAATAAATCAACCAATAAACACTTGTTCAGCAACTACTCTGTTCCAGGCTTGTTGTTGTTGTTTACAAATATTATCTCATTTGATCCTCACAACCCTGGAAGATATGTGCTATTATTTCCATTTTACAGTTGGGGAAACTGAAGGAAACAGAAGTCAAGTTCATCAATCAATAAACACTTATTAAGCAATTACTATGTACCAGGCACTGTGCTACATGCTTTATAAATATAATTTAATTTGATTCTCACAACAACTCTGTGAGGTGGTGTAATGATACTGGGAATTTGAAGATCTTTCCTGCCCCCTAATAGGCTGGAGTCTGTGGTGGGAGGAGTTTGCTGAAGGGTGGAGCAGAGCCCACAGGAAGCTGGGAGTGAGAGCAGCTAGACGGGAGGGAGGAGAGGATGCATCCAAGGAAGACAGCGAGGCTTGTGAATAAATGTTGGTTTGTGGGAAGCCTAAAGGATTCTGTGGATCTCTGTGCTGTTATGGCTTATTAACTTCTTTGCTATTATGATGGACTCGGCTTATTGGTTTTGGGATTCGGTTTTCTGGCATCTGAATAAATGTTTTGCTTCTGTCGTCTATATGGAGAGTCTGTTATATTTTGTGTTTGAGCACTATGTAGGAATGTTTATAGTGACCATTGGTGCTGAATATTGCATTGGTGCTACAGGTGGTGCTATTATCATTCCCACTTTACAGTTTAGGAAACTGAGGCAGACAGATTAAGTGACTTGTCCAGAGTCATGAAGCTAGAAAGTGTTCAAGGATATATTTGAGTTCACATCTTCTTGACTCCAGGTCCAGTACTCTATTCACTGTGCTATTTAGATGCTTTAAAGCTGACTGTAGCTAATATATAGACTTCAAGTTAAAAGAGAAATAACAAACCCCATTCTTCTGGGTAAGAAGAAGGACCTCAACTGATATGTGAGCTCTTCCATGTATGTATTCTGTTCAATTCCATAGTTTTTCCCTTTATACATCCTCTCTTTCCAATGATGGTGTAGGGATTTCTGGGAGAATAGAGTCCAAGTTTATGAGTGAAGGTATTTTACTGCTGCAGTAGCTAGGTGGTGCCATAGTGGATAGAGTGTCAGGCCTAAAGTCAGGAAGACTCATCTTCCTGAGTTTAAATCTGGCCTCAGATCTCACTGGCTGTGTGACCCTGAGAAAGTCATTTAATTTCTGTCTGCCTCAATTTCCTCAACTGTAAAATGAGTTGGAGAAGAAAACCTCAAACGACGCCAGTATTTTTGCCAAGAAAATCCCAAAGAGAGTCAGACATGACTGAACAACTTTATTGATACTTTTCCAATTATATTAGCTCATTTAATGCCTTCACTTTGAATCAAGCAGGAAAAGTAAACCCATCCGTGGAAGTTTGCTTTGAGTGGCTACAATGTATAGAGTGCCTTGGTCTTAGGCTTGTCTTGTCCAGGTGCTCCCCTACAGGTGTACATGTAAGTAGAAAGCAAGCTCTTTCCATGCAGGAGTTCTGACTTCACTGTTTTCCTCCTTTTCCATGCCTTGCTCCTTCTTGTCCCCAAAATAGGAGTGTAATGGTGGAATCTTCTGTCTGCTTTGTTTCCTTTGCCTGCTCATTTTGCCACTCAATTACTTGATTTTTGGGCTGTTTGCCACAGTAGGACTCTGCCACCAGACAGGGGACCTTTCGTCCTAAACGCTGGGGTTTTCTCAGCTGCCGGAGGTATTAGATGGGTGCCCTCTTTGAGGTCTCCATATGCTCTGGCCAGCTGGACACACACCCCAGGACCTCCACCCTATACTGCAATCCAGATCCAAGCAGGTTAAAGCAAGAGCCATTACCCCTCAGACTGGTGCTTGGTCCCCCTACACTCTGCAGGCCAGGAGTTGAAGCCACCATGTGGCACTGGCAGGCTGTGTCGCTGTCTCAGCGGTTTCTTGCCCTGGGGTAAAAGCCATGCACTCCCACTTACTGGTCCCAAAGTCCAGACTGCACTGGCCTCTCACCTTGTCCTTTGCATCTGTGTGTTGATCAATCTGGAAACTTCCACAGATGCTGCTGATCTGGAGTCCCTCTGGCCAGAGGCTGGTCAGGCCCGCCCTGGGGCTAAAGCCTCGGCATGGGGCTGGACTAGGCTCCCAGAGCACTGCATATTGTAGGATTATAGGTTTTAATCCATTTTGCTGTCCACCTCCGTTTTATGGGAGAGTTCATCCCATTCACATTCACAGTTATGATTACTGTCAGTCTCTTTCCCTCCATCCTATTCCCTCCCCTGTTTATGCTTTTATTTTTCTTCCCTTCTCCTTTCCCCTCCTAAAGAGTTTTCCTTTTGACCACTGCCTTCCTCAGTATTCCCTTCTTATTAGCCCCACTCCCTTTTCCTCCCCTTCACCCTTACTTCTTCCCTCCCTTCTAGCCACCTTACCCCTTTTGCAGCCCTTCCCCTCTCCTACTGCCTGTAGGATATGATAGATTTTTATACTTAATGTAGTATGTTATTTCTTCTTCGAACCAAGATTGACAGGAACAGATCTCATGCAAAGCTCTTCTCCCTTCCCTCTTTCCCTCTATTATGATACGTTTTTGTCTCTTCTCTATAGAGTCCTATGCTTAACTGGTTGTGTTATTCCCTCCTTGTAACAGAACCCATGAGGGATAAGCTCATATAATGCTCATCTCCCTCCCTTCTTTCCCTCTACTATATTGTTTTTATGCCTCTTTGTGTGGCATAATTTACCCTTTTCTGCTTCATTCTTTCCTCTTCTTTCATTGCAGTCCCTTTGTAGCCCTTAATAAAGTTAATTGTCATTTTGTGTAATTTATACCCATACCCTCTACCTGTCTATAAACAGTTTGCTCTTATTAAATTACAGAAGGTGTGTGTTTGTGTGTGTGTGTTTTCCTTGTTTACCTGTCAATGTCTCTCTTGTGTCTCATAATTGGAGATTGAATTTTCCATTGAGCTCTGGCTTTTTCATCAGGAAGGTCTGGAAATCCATTATATCATTGAATGACCATCTCCTTGCCTAGAAGAATATGTTTAGTTTTGCTGGGTAGGTGATCCTTGGTTGTAACGGGTAGGCGATCCTTGGTTGTAACCCGAGCTCTTTTGTCTTGTGAAAAATTGTATTCCACTTCCTTTGATCTTTCAGTGTAGAGGCTGCCAGATCCTGTGAGATCCTCACTGTGGTTCCTCAACATTCAAATTGTTTCTTTCTGACTGCTTGTTGTATTTTCTCCTTTACCTGGTAGTTCTGGAGTTTGGCCACAACATTTCTTGAACTTTTCAGTTTGGGATATCTTTCAGGAGGTGACCAGTGGATTCTCTCAATTTCTATTTTATCCTCTGATTCTGCTATCTTAGGGCAGTTTTCCTTGATGAGCTCTTGGAAGATGTTGTCCAGGCTCATTTTTTTTGTTGTAATTTTCCAGTAGGCCTATGATTCTTAGATTATCTCTCCTGGATCTATTTTCCAGGCCAGTTATTTTTCCATTGAGATATTTTACTTCTTTTTCTAATTTTTCATTCTTGATGTTTTGTTTGACTAATTCTTGGTTACTCATAGAGTTATTTACTTCAATTTTGTTGATTCTAGTTTTTAGTGAATTATTTTCCTTGGTTAGTTTTTGGAGCTTCTTTTCCATATCACAAATTTTTCTTTTTAAGGAGCTATTTTCTTCATTGTAATGTTTTTCTAATTTTTCAATTTTGATTTTAGAAGAAGTATTCATTTTATCTTCTATCTCTCTAATTTGGTTTTCAAAGTTCCTTTTGAGCTTATCTAAGAGTGCTTTCTATGCTTGAGTCCAGTTCGCTGTTGAGGCTTCAGCTGTGGGTATGGAGTCAAAACTGTCTCCCTCTGAATTTGGTTCCTGCCTCTCACGATAGTAGTGATGTGCCCACCAGAAATTATACACTAGAGCCCCCTTAAACCTGCTAGAGGGGACTCCTACTAGGTTCCTTGGAAACCACCTAATAGACTCCAATAGTAAGGAAATATTTCACCTGTGTTGCTAAAAACATGCCACAGATTCCCACGGATTCAGGTCTGTTTATGTTTGTATCCAAGGCTTTGCTAAGGGACTATGGCTTTGCTTCGCTTTAGTAGAAATAATACTAAGGCTTTGTTTCAATAAGAATAATACTGAGAATGCTTTGCTTCAAATAAGAATAATACTGAGAATGCTTTGCTTCAATAGAAACAATGCTAAATACATTGCACCCCTTAGAAACATATTCTGTTGCTAGCAATCACATTGTCTACAAAATTATGTCTAACAGAAAGCTCGGGACTGTCTTTCCCTCTGAGAGGCAGTCACTGGCTGGTTAATAAACACTCCTATCAAATTATAAATGGCTCAGCTGTCCTGTTATTTTTTGGATGTCCACTACAGTAGGATTCCAGGGTCTTTGTCTTTGTAGTCTGCTTTTTACCCATTTTGAGTCAGGGTCCTTGCCATACCCTTCCTCTAGGGTTCCCAAGCCTTTACTGTTTAAGGTTTTGCCCCGAGGCAATAATTACTATGTTTTCAGGGTCAGAGAGGGGGATTGGAGCATCTAAGGTTCATTCTGCCATCCTGGTCCCTGGAAGTCCAGATATGGGCATTTTAAATTTCTGGGCTGTGGACAAGTAGTCCCAGGAGTAGATGCTGCCGCTGCCAGGGGCCCTGCATTTGACTCTTATCCTGCTCTGTCCAGTCCCAGCCCTGCAGTGATAGGCCTGGTAGTGGCCCTTGTGGTTGGTGGGTCAACTTGCAGCCATGTTGTTCAGGCCTTGCTGTGAGCGCCGTGGCATCTGCGTCCATGCCTCTGTCTTCCTGTATTCCAAATCTTTCTCAAAAATGTCAACCTAACAGTGGCTTCTTTCAAAAGCCTCCCTGCTGACTGCCATCAGGGATAGAATGCAGTCCTCAATTTAGGTAGATTAATGTCATGCAGTGGGAAGGACTCTGGATGGAAGATACAAGTGAGTCAACATCCTGATTTTACTACTCATTGCTTGTGTGATCTCGGACAAATTACTTATGAACATAAGTTTCCTCATCTGTAAAGGGGTGATTGGAATAAAAACACTTGTGCTACCTACCTCAGAGGAAGGTGAAAAAACAGTACTCTGGGAAGTTTAATAAAGGGATTACTAGACTTTCATTGAATTCAGGTTTATCTGCATCTCTTGGATCCACAGTCATATACTGTTAGACCTGGAAGGGACCTTATAAATCATCTAATCCAATGAGACTTTGAGCTAGGTAGTGGAAACTGTACTCCATGGATCCGTTTAGAACTGATCAGAAGATCTGGCCTTAAGTCCTGACTGTCACTTATTACCTTTGTGACTCTGGGCCTTACTTTCCTTATCTTTAAAATGGAGTTGGTAACATTCATAGTACCTCCCTCATGAGTTTGTTGTGGAGAGGCTGCTTTGCCAATCTTATAGCACTATAGAGGTGAGAGTTATTAATTAGTTTTTTCTCTGACACATACTGACTGCATAACCCTGAATAAGTCACTTAAACTCTCAATGCACTAGGGGAACTCTTTAAGAATAGAAGTTAAGATGAGCTGCTAATCAGCATTGGTGGAGGAAAAGACCACATCCCAGAGCGCTCTCGTGATGAAATCACAGAGGGGGGCAAAGAAACACACCAAGGATCTTTCACAAGATAGCAGATGTTGGTTAATTGTCTATAGTTCTTTTAAGCTTAACACAATTTCCCTTTTACCTCTCGATATTGTGAATTTCTATTTTTGCTTTGTTCATTAACATGATTGCAATTCTTGCTTCTCCCTTCCCCCTATCCCGATTTACTTGATGTATAATAAAATCCCAGCCCCTCATTTTCCTTCTGGTGGTGGTGTTCAGTCGTGTCTGACTCTTTGTGAATCCGTTTGGGGTTTTCTTGGCAAAGTTACTGAAGTGATTTGCCATTTCCTTCTCTAGCTCATTTTACAGATGAGGAACTGAGGCAAAGAGGGTTAAATGACTTAATCAAGGTCACGCAGCTAGTAAGTGTTTGAGGATAGATTTGAACTCAGGAAGAGGAGTCTTCTTGACTCCAGGCCCACTTCACCACCTAACTGCCCCTTTCCTTCTCTGTGTGTATTTTTCAGAAGCATTTCATATTGGCACTGGATGATTCATAATTTAGGGAAAAGGCAGTGAGCTAAGGAATCTGGATTCTAGGACCAGTTCTTCTGTGTACTCTAGAGCAACTCACTTAAACTCATGACTTCAGCTTTGTCATTTTCCAAATGAGGGGTATTGTGGGCAAGGATAGTAGTAGAACTGAGGAGACCAACCCCCATCAACCAAACATAGACATACACACACATGCACACACACATACACGCATGCAGGCACACACACATCCACAACAACAGCCAAAACTATTGTGAGAAATCATAGTGCAGACCTCAGAAAGTTTAAGTTAACTTTGTTCCTAGGTAGATTAATCTAGGACTTAGTTATGTCCTTTGGGCAAGAAGAGAACTTTGGCAGGGAGCCCCTACAGCCCCATGGGGACATCCTTGCCAAGTTTTTGACATGCTTGTTGGGGTGAATTTGTTTTTCAGATCCCAGAAAAAAATGTTTTCACTATTGTGAGAACTGCTTTTACCTGAGGGAAATGGAATAGGAAAGTATGTTTATACCAGTGATTCTTCACTTGGGGTTCATGAGCTAGATTTCAGTGATTTCAGGAACTTAGATGAGAAAAAAATTACTTTTTATTTTCACTAACTTCTAAATGAAATTTAGCATTTTTTCCAATGATGAGTTTTTAAAAATTAGTCTGTGAAGAAATTCATAGTTTTCACCAGATTGCTACAAAATACAAAAAGGTTAAGAATCCCTGGTTTCAACCTTCAGATTCCAAGTGATCAATACATCAGATGAGAGTCAGACAAGGCTAAATTAAATGATTCCACAGGTTCCTTTCAATTTTGATATTCCATGATTCTATAGAGGAAGTATCTTCACACTCTCCATGCATATTTATTCAATTCCCAGAATTTGGCAAGGTGATTTCTGCTTTAAAAAGGGGCAACTTCTAAGCATAAAAATCATG
Organism: Petaurus breviceps papuanus; assembly: GCF_028583685.1. Taxonomy (NCBI): domain Eukaryota; kingdom Metazoa; phylum Chordata; class Mammalia; order Diprotodontia; family Petauridae; genus Petaurus; species Petaurus breviceps. The sequence continues at coordinate 160,726 of NW_027185665.1, forward strand.
GAGCAAAGAAGTCTGAGACAGTGGGTCACATCAGGAATTGTGATGATGCAATGCTTCCACAGAACACCATTTCAAACAGATAAGTCGACCAATAGAACCCCAGTGGAATAAATTCAAGAAGGGCATGAAGAATTCTTCCTGAACTGAGCTGCCATGGAATGCAGTGCCTTATTTTCCTAGCTTTGAACTTCCAGAATGAATACTTTTCTTTTGAGAGCTAACTCTAGACTTTAGGGGAAAAAAAAATTTGAGTGGAGAGCAACCCACCTCCCACTCTGCCCTCCTTGTGCGGTTTTGGGCAGGGAGCCCCAAATCAGCATTACTCATGTGGAAACATTTTGTTCCTTAAGGTTTCAGACAGCCCCTGGAACAGGCTGTGGCAAACCATGAAAGCAGGCATGAGAGCTGGAAAGATCAGGTCTGTCCTCTGATTTGCTGAATCAAATGGCTAAGCTGTATGAGAGATGAATGGTTTTTCAGGGAGCCACTCCTAAGCTTAGAGAGTCCAATAGCTCCAAGCTGCTCTTCTCTTTTCTTTCTTTTTTTTTGGAAAAAATATGGAACACTTCAACAATTTTCATGCCATTCTAGCAGAGAGGCCATGCTCATCTCCTCTGTGTTCCAGTTTTAATCTTTATGTTACTGAAATGAGCCCAGCCTTCTTCTTTTTTTTTTTTATAAGGCAACAGTAATGATAAAAGTTGAAGGAAAGGGGAGGATGGAAATAAAACATTTTCTCCATTGAATCATACATTATGGGGAAAGTTGCTTTTCATTACCTTGAAGATTTTTGATATGTTGAACTAATTCTGGACAATAATTAATGGCAAGAAAAGGAGGAATCTGGGAAATTTTAGGGAAGTTAGTTATTGTCATGTATTTTCTCTTCCATCTCAGGAAGGTTTGGGTGACTAGGGTAAATGTGAAGAAGAATGAAGCACCTTTTCTGGCACGGTGGATAGAGTGCCAGATTTAGATTCAGAGAGACTAAAATTCAAATCCTGCCTCAGATGTTTTCTAACTGAATGATCCTGATTACTTCTCATGACCTGTTTCCTCATCTGCAAAATGAGGGAAATTAACTCAGTGGCCTCTAATGTCTCTACCAGCTCTAAATCTATAATTCTATAATGCTATGATCCCTTTAGGGCAGCTAGGTGGTGCTGTGGATGGAATGCCAGACCTGGAGTCAGGAACACTCATCCTTCTGAGTTCAAATCTGGCCTCAGACTCTTACTAGCTGTGTGACCCTGGGTAAGTCACTGAACCTTGTTTGCCTCAATTTCCTTATCTGTAAAAGGAGCTTGAGGAGGAAATGGCAAACCACTCCAGTCTCAGATACTTACTTAGTTGTGTGATGCTGGTATACAAGTGAATTTGTGCTTGAGCTCCCCAATTATCCAGGTAACTGAGGAGGGCTGACTATTCACTAAGATACAGAGTGACTTGATATATCAACAATCCTTTGCAGTGACTGAGAGTAAAACCAGCTGGACATGCAGAAAATCAGCAACTCTGAAGCCAAGTAAGCTCATGTCAGCCTTGAAGCAGATCCTGAGCCATTTGGCAGTTTGTGGACCTTCAAGAGACATCCTTACATTCAGAGACTCCCCTAAATTTTGGCCACGGGGCTCTTGGACACATCCTGTTTTGCTGTTTTTGGAAACATCCCCTTTTCTTATTGTTTGTGCTCAATCCTGGAACTTCCAGACTTGCTCATCATCAGGAATGCTGTCTGACTTATGTATCAAGGGGCCACAGCTCTGACCCCTGGAATACCTCACTTCCCCTCCCTTTGGAATGGACCTCCCTGCCTCATTCCTTTCTATGATTCCTGCCTTTCTCCCCGAATACCCTGTCTTCCTTTGTTTGAAAACTATATACATCCTCCACATCCTTGCTGGGGTGGGCTATTCAGCATTAGGCTGATGTCAGTTCCCATGGGCATGTTTTACTTTTCTGCTTAATAAAAATCTTTAAATTTACAGGCATTATCTTCCTCTGGTTTTCTTCCTTGTAAGGAAAAAGTAAATTTAGATCTTGAGAACTGGCCTTTGCATTCTTGGGGTCTCTTCCCCCTTTGGGGAAAAAAAGATCTAAATTTCCAAAAGAGAGCTTATCACTTAACTTGGGCTAATCACTTAACTTCTGTCTGACTCAGTGTTATAAATTATAAAATTAGTGTCATAATAGCATCTACCTGACAGGGTTCTTCTGAAGATCAAATTAAATAACATTTATAAAGTGCTTAGCAGGGGGGAGGGAAGGGGGGGAACTGTCAAAGAGATGCACTTAAGGACCTAGAGGACCATGTATGGCCTCAATGCTGCAGGTTCCCCAGGCACAATGCCTGGCACAGAGTAGGTCCTTAATAAATGTTTATTTCCTTTCTTAAATCCCGCAGAACTACCAATATCTTCTGGTGATATTATTACTTTCTCTGAATGCATTATCTCTGTCAAATTCTTGCCCAATGAGTAGATGATTTCCACTGGACAATAAGTACTGCAGCATATATTGTTTTTGCTGGCTGCTGCCAGGCATGACTCCAGTGGACATGTAATGATGAAATTCCTCTTTACTTTCAGCTTCAACTGAAGTCTTATCTATAGCGTCATATCCTGAGAAGAGTGAGCTCTGTCCAGCTTCCTCATTTAAAAAGTTCTGAGGCTTTCCACAGCATTTTGCAAAAAAGCAACCTCTTCAATCTTCCAAAAGATTAGAAAATTCCTCCCTGAGCTTGGTCTTGCCAAGGATGGGTCTTGCCACAGAGATGACTGACTGAATTCTAAAGAACTGCCTGGTGCAAAGAATCTGTTGAAGAAGAAAATCTCATCTAGTGAGGCTCGAAAAGACAGATCATATTTGGGGAGGGGATGAGGAGAGCTGGATGGGAGAACGGCAGGAAGGTTTTCTCCAACCAGTGGTATGCTAGCAAATATTTAACAACTAGATAGATCTCTGAAAAAAATGCGTGGTGTAGAAAGGATTCTTTTTCCAGTATTGGCTGGATGAAGTAGCCTCTGAGGTCAATTTATAGAATAAAAGAATGAAGAGTTGGAAAGAAGAGACCTCTGGGGCCATTTGGTCCAACCCTTACCCACCCAAGAGGAATCCCCACTATAGCCTACTGGGCCAGTTGTCATCATCCTCTGCTCGAAAATCTATGAGGAGAGGGACCCCACTCCCTTCCAGAATGCCCATTTCATTTTGGGGCAGCTTTAAGCATTAGGATTCTTTGCAGCTTCCCCCATTAGTCCTGGTTCTGCCTTCCAGCACTAAAGAGAATAAATCTGATCCCTTCTTCACCAGAGAGCCCTTCAAATCCAAGAACAGTTATCATGTCTCCCTCTGAGTCATGTTCTTCAAGCTAAACATGCCCCATTCCTTCAAATAATCCTTATATGACTATTCAATTCAATAAGCATCTTTTTAAAAATTGTTTTTAAAGAGTAGGTCTCTCTCTCTCCTCTTGGGACAGCTAGGTGATGCCCTAGTGCATAGAGTGCCAGGCCCAGAGTCAGAAACACTCCTCTTCCTGAGTTTAAATCTGGCCTCAGACACTTACTAGCTGTGTGACCCTTGGACAAGTCACTTAACCCTGTTTGCCTCAGTTTCCTCATCTGTAAAATGAGATGGAGAAGGAGATGGCAAACCACTCCAGTATCTTTCCCAAGAAAACCCCAAATGGGGTCACAAAGAGTCAGACATGCCTGACAAACAAACTGAACTGAACTGTCCATCTTCTCATTCAGGCCAAAAATGCAATGGCCACTTTGACCTGCTCCATTTCTGACCTGGGTTCATTCTCCTCTCCTTAGACGGCCTGATTGACCCCTTCTTCCAGGGACTCATGGTATTCATTCGAATCAGTTTAGTCCATTGTAGCTCAGAACTCAAGAGATCAGCCAACCTTAACTCCCCAATAGCAGGGATTATAGGCATTCACCACCACACGCACTTAAGGAGCATTAAAGTACCTACTTTGTGTTAGGCACCTCCTAGGCTTTGGGAAATCAGAGACAAAAATCCAAGAGTTCCTGCGCTCAAGGACTTTACGTTTTTCTGAAGGAGCTTACTTCACTTAGTAATCTCAATGACCCCATAATGATTTTCAGAACTATATATCCAGCCCTAGCTTCTTTCCTCAGCTACAATTCAGAGTCAAGCTGCCTTCTGGACAGTTCCAATTGGTATCTCACAGGCATCTCAAACTCAGTGTGTCCACAACAGAACTCACCATCTTTACCTTCTAAAACTCCCTTCTTCCTAACTTCAGCATTATGGTGGAGGGCATCACCATCCTCCCAGGCACCCAAATTGACTCCTCCCTTTTACTCACCCCACATACCCAATCCATTGTCAAATGTTTTCACTTCTACCTTAACACCCCTCATACACATTCCCTTTTCCCCATGCATATAGCCACAATCTTACTTGTCCCTTTTCCCCCTTTAACCTTCTAAGTAAGTGACCTCTTCAACTGTCTAGCCTCTCTCTATACTCAATTCATTATCCATGCATCTGCCAACATGATTTTTCTACCTTTGTTGTTAAGTTGTTTTTGCAGTTGTACCTGATTCTCTGTGACCCCATTTAGAGTTTTCTTGGCAGAGATATTGGCGTGGCTTGCCATTTCCTTCTCCAGCTCATTTTACAGATGGGAAAACTGAGACAAACAGAGTTAAATGACTTATCTAGGGTCACACAGCTAGGAAGTGTCTGAGGCCAGATTTGAACTTACTAAGTGGAGTCTTCCTGACTTTACTTCTAGTACTCTATTGACTGTACCACCTACCTGCCTCTTTTCCACTTTAGCTTAGATCTATGTCACTCTCCTGCTCAATGAACTTGAATATGATTTCCATGATAAAAGCATAGACTCCTATGTGGCTTTAGAACTCTTCATAAACTATCTCCTTCCTACATTTCCAGTCTTCTTACATTCACTCCTTTCCAGAAAAGCCATGAACCAGCAATGTTGGCCCATGTTCAGTTCACTGAAAACAACACTCCATCTCCAGTCTCCTTTGCACTGTTGTCCCTCTTACCTGAAGTGCTCTGGCCCTTTACCTGTGCCACTTAGCTTCCCTGGCTTTGTTTAAGATTCAACTCAAATCCTACTTCTGTAAAAGTCCTGCCAGATGCTAATACCTTTCCTTCTCAGGTCTCCTTCCATTTTTTCAGTATACATCTTGATTATTTACATGTTATCCCCCACCTTGAAGGTAGGGGCTGTTTTTTGTCTTTCTTTGTATCACAACATTTAGCACAGTGCCTGGCACATGGTAAACACTTAACAAATGCTTGTTTACTGACCAGCTCAGGGATTCTATGGCAGGGGCACCTTCAGAGCAAGGAGAGCTCTCTTTTCATCTCTTTCCTTGACTTCTGTTAAACATATTTAACAAGTTAAGGAGGCAAATTCTTTCAGGAAGCACCATAGCTCTGTATCTTCATTTGGCAGTTAAAGAATGTTGGTCTGGGCTTGACCTAGAAATCTGGAAATCTGTGGGGAAAAAGGAAAAAATAACAGCCACGGTGTCTGTCGTAGAAAAACCAACATGGAACACAGAGGTTCAGTCTGAACCTGAATTCAGCTTAATGTTTAGCACCTACCTGCCTGCCTGCTATTGCTGGTGTCTGGAAAAGGGCGATGAAGTTCTCACAAAGGGTGGAAGGTATAGAAGGACTTGAGGTGGAGTCAGAACCTCGCTTGGGCCAAAACTTCCTTGGATTTTTTTTCCTGGATTGCTGTTGGTGCAATCCCCTCCTTTCCGATTGAATTGACACAGTTATGTCTGACTTTCCTGGCAAGGAACTGGGTGGCTTTTTCCAAAAGATGTTTCAGACTGTTAATTCACAGCCTCTCCATGTCTAATCAAGGAAAGCAATCCATTAGATACATATTCTCCATTTCCAGTCTGGTTGTGTGTGTGTGTGTGTGTGTGTGTGTGTTTCACACTTAAATGGAAACACATACCAATAAGATCTGTGTGTGCAAATCCCCTC
>NW_027185665.1:167137-167987 GCF_028583685.1 Petaurus breviceps papuanus
CAGTTTTATTTATGATATGCCAAAGTATAAAACCACAGGGCTGGCTGGAGTCTGGCTCTCCAGCTCTAGTGATCGCCTGCAGGGACCACGCAATCGGAAGCCTCCAGAAAGATTGTCTTTTCCAGCGTGCTTGGGGTCTATTTTTGAGAACTATGGCAAGGAAAGACCTCCTCCATTGGCACCTGCTGGCTTTGCTTCTCCTCCCTTTTTGCCTGGGTCAAGATGAATACATGGAGGTGAGCGGAAGAGCTAATAAAGTGGTAGCAAGAATAGTGCAAAGCCACCACCAGACTGTCAGGAAGGAAAAAGTGAGAGAGTGGAGCCACCCTATAGCGGGGACTGTGGAGAATCACACGTCTCCAGACCCAAGGTCCCTGAGGCCAGAGGTTCTGTCGCACCCTGACTTTAATGATCTGGCCCAGATCACCTCATACAGGGTCCAGGTATTCTGAATTCCTCTTCTAAGCCTAACTTTGAAGCTTAATGAGGCTAATAACTTATTTATGTTAACTTTATTTACGTTAATAACTTTAACATCTTCTTTTTTCCTTTTTAATATGTATTATTTCAGCAGAGGCTACTAGGTATTCTATTTTAAAAAATGTTTCCTAAGCTGCTTATGGGAATGGGAGGTGGCTCAGTGGGGAGGAGGGCATCTGTTAGAGCACCAGCAGGGTGGTAATGATGTGGTTTAATAAAAAGGAGACAAATGGTCAATTCACTGGGATGGGAAGGATTTGATACAGAATAGCCTTTTGTAGAAGGCAGTCAGGTCTTTGCTCTACAATGTTTGTCTTTCTTCCTCTTTCTTTCTTTCTTTCTTTCTTTCTTTCTTTCTTTCTTTCTTTCT
>NW_027185665.1:167997-182936 GCF_028583685.1 Petaurus breviceps papuanus
CTTTCTTTCTTTCTTTCTTTCTTTCTTTCTTTCTTTCTTTCTTTCTTTCTTCCTTCCTTCCTCCTTTCTTCCTTTTCCTCCTTTCTTTCTTTTCTTTCTTCCTTCCGTCCTCCTTTCTTTCTTTTCCTCCTTTCTTTTCTTTCTTCCTTCTTTCCTTCCTTTCCTTCTTTCCTTCTTTCTTTCTTTCTCTCTCTTTCTTTCTTTCTTTCTTTCTTTCTTTCTTTCTTTCTTTCTTTCTTTCTTTCTTTCTTTCTTTTCTCTTTCTTGTCTATCATATGTCTGTTTGTATAGTTGTCTAGCTATCTGTCTTTCTAAATCTATCTAATCTCTCTCTCTGTCTCTCTCTCTCTGTTTCTCTGTCTCTGTCTGTCTGTCTCTGTCTGTCTGTCTCTCTCATCCTGCATCTTATCTGGAGGTTTGCACAGAAAGGGGGAATTGTCAATACTTGCAAACAGATAAAATACTCAAGACAATTCTCAGAAATTCAGACTTTTTTTTTGAAAGCTAACATTATTTTATTTTCATTTTTCAAATGCTTTATTAACTTCTGATTTACATCATTCGTTTCCGCCAGATTTTGAGTTGCAAATTTTCTCCCCGTTTTTCCCCTACCCACCGCCCCAAAATAGCAGTCCCACAGGATATCCCCTCCTCCAATCTGCTCTCTCCCATATTTTCTCCCATACCCCTTTCAACTTTTCCAGTGGATCTCTATGCCCCAGTGCCTGTATATCTTATTTCCCAATTACATGTAAAATAGTATTAATAATAGTATATATATATGTTTAAAAATTTGATTTTAAAACTGAATTCCAGATTCCCTCCCTTGTCACCCACCCTTACTGGGAAGATAAGCAGTTCAGTATAGGTTGTACATGTGTGGCTAATGCAAAACAATAACATAGTAGATATATAGTAAAAGACTGACTATATTTCCCTCCCTCTTATCCCACATCCCACTTGTTCTATTATCTACTTTGATACCATCCCTTTTCAAAAGTGGGTGCTTCCAACTTCCCTCCCCCCCAGCCTGCCCTTCCATCATCCCTCCTCTCATCCCTTCCCCCTACTCTCCTGGAGGGTGAGATACCCTATTTAGTGTGTATTTAGTGTGTATTTCATTCCCTCCCCCAGCCAAATTTAATGGGAATAAGGCTGATCCATTCCCTTTTGCCTTCTTATTCTTCCCCTCCATTGTAACCATATTCTCTTGCCTCTTCTATATGAGATAGTTTACCCCATTCTGTCTCTCCCTATCTCCTCTCTTTATATTCCTCTCTCACCTCTTAATTTTACCTTTTAAGTATCATCCCTTCCTGTTAAATTGGTCCTGTGCCCTCTATCTATGTATATCTGTAAACACATATACACACATTCACATATGTATTCATGTACCCATATACTCTCATATATAGACATATATATATATATATATTCCCTTTAACTATTTTCATACTGAGAAAAGTCTCATCAGTTAAAATTATTGTTTTTCCATGTAGGAATGCTAGTAGTTCAACTTTGATAAGTTCCTTATGATTTATTTCCCCTGTTTACCTTCTCATGCTTTTCTTGCTTCTTGTATCTGAATGTCAAATTTTCTATTTCAATTATGGTTTTTTCATCAAGAATGCTTGAAAGTCCTCTATTCCACCGAATGACCATATTTTCCCCAGAAACATGATATTCAGTTTTGCTGGGTAGGTGATTCTTGGTTTTAATCCCAGCTCCTTTGGTCTCTGGAATATCATATTCCAAGCCCTTAGATCCCTCAGTGTAGAAGCTGCCAGATCCTGGGTTATGCTGATTGTGTTTCCACAATATTCAAATTGTTTCTTCCTGGCTGCTTGTAATATTCTCTCCTTAATCTGGGAATTCCAGACCCTGGCTATAATATTCCTAGGAGTTTTCTTTTTGGGATCTATTTCAGGAGGTGATCAGTGGATCCTTTCAATCTCTATTTTGCCCTCTGGTTCTAAAACATCAGGGCAGTTTTCTTTGAGAACTTCCTGGAAGATGATTTCTAGATTTTTACTTTGATCATGGCTTTCAGGTAGTCTAATAATTTTTAAACTTTCTCTCCTGGATCTATTTTCCAGGTCAGTGCTTTTTCCCATGAGATATTTCACATTGCCTTCTATTCTTTCATTTGTTTGGATCTGTTCAACAGCATCTTGATTTCTCATAAAGTCATTAGCTTCCATTTGCTCCAGTCTAATTCTGAATCAATGATTCTCCTCAGTGACCTTTTGAGATTATTTTTCCATCTGGCAAATTTAGCTTTTTAAGGCATTCTTCTCCTCATTGCCTTTTTGAGCCTCTTTTGTCATTTGAGTTAGTCTATTTTTTAAGGTGTTATTTTCCTCAGTCAGGCTGTTGACTCTAATTTCGTAATTTTCTTGCATCATTCTCATTTCTCTTCCCAATTTTTCCTCCACTTCTCTTATCTGCTTCTTAAGGTCCTCTAAGGCCTGTAACCAGCTTGCATTTTCCTTTGAAGCTTTTGGTGCAGGAGTTCTGCCTTCACTGTCTTCCTCTTGTCCCATGCTTTGCTCCTTTTTGCCCCCAAAATAGGAGTGTATTGTTGGAATTTTCTGTCTGCTTTGTTTCCTTTGCCTGGTCATGTCACCCCTCAGTCACTTGACCCCTGGGATTTTTGCCACAGTAGGACTCTGACACCAGACAGGGGAGCTTTTGTCACAAACGCTGGGGTTTTCTCAGCTGCTGGAGTTATTAGATGGATGACCTCTCTGAGGTCTCCACATGCTCTGGCAAGCTGGACCCACACCCCAGGATCTCCACCCTAGACTGCAATCCAGATCCAAGAAGGTTAAAGCAAGAGCGATTACTCCTTGGACTGGTCGCTTGGTCCCCCTACACTCTGCAGACCAGGAGCTAAAGCTGCCACGTGGCACTGGAGTCTCACTGCCTTCTCACCCCGGGGGCAAAAGCCCATGTACTCCCGCTTCCTGGGTCCCAAAGTTCAGACTGCACTTATCTCTCACTTTGTCCTTAGCATATGTGTGTTTATAATTCTGGAAACGGCAGCAGCTGCTGCTGATCTGGAGTCCCTCCTGCCGGCGGCTGGTCAGACCCACCCTTGCGCTAAAACCTCCAGCTCAAGGTGGGCCTGGGCTGGGCTCCCAGAGCCCTGGGCTGGCCAATTCCTGCTGGCCTGCTGGGCTGTCCTCAGCAGGAAGTTAGCTTCTCTGTGTCATTTTGTGGGTTCTGCAGCTCCAAAGTTTGTTCAGAGTACCCTTTTCACATTGATCGGGGAAGGTGGAAGCTGCAGCCGCTTGGAGGTCATGTTTCTACTCCCCCCTCCCCCCTCCCTTAGACTTTCTTAAAACAGTAGTGGGGGAAAGCTCTCTACTCTGAGTTCATTAAAAAACTACTGCATGTAATACCATGTATCATATGGTGACTACTTCTCTAGGTAATCTGATGTATATGTAGACCACTGAACCTCAGTGGTTATTTTTTGGTATGTACCAAGTTATGTGCACTACCAAGTGCAGCTTTAGAGACATGAGTTGTTATCTGACTCAAACTAATCATTACAGAAGACTTCTCTTCTTTAGAGTAGTTGCCTCTCAGAAAACTGCACTAACACTTTTGGGTCAAGAAAGGCTCACCCCTTTTTGGGGGGTAGAACTGCAATGGATTGTACCCAGGGGACACTGGCAATGTCATTTGGAACCCCAATGCTAGGAAAAACCACCTTTAAATTAACTGGAACTTGCTATTTTCATTAAAGAAAAACTAGTCAATGCCTCTTTTTGTATTCCCAGTGCTTAGCATAGTGTCTGACCTATAGTAGGTACTTATTAAATGTTTTTGATTAGAAGGCTGAGGATTAAAGGTCAAGAATAGTTATTCCCATTTATGAGCCATTTTACACAAAACAGCTTACCGACTTTTACTAGAGGAACACCCTGTTTTTACTCACTAAATAGCAGTAGAAAGGAAGAAATTCATTACGTAGCTACTATGTGCCAGGCGTTGTACTAAGAGCTTTAACAAATACCTCATTTGATCTTTACCACCAGTTAGGGGATGGTGGCAAGGGCCATAGTTATTTTAGTCTTTGAATTCAGGGATAAGAGGGACTGCAGTTTCCTAACCTGTCTCCAGTTATAGAATTACCTGGGTATGTACCAGATCTCCAGGGTTATGTAGTACAGTGAAACAGAAATGGAATTGAGATTTCATCAGCCTAGTTTGTTGCAGTTTGTCATGTAGTAATTAATTAGTGTTGTCACCCCACATCTGCCTCACTCTGTCTCTGGTAGCTCAAGCTATTCTTGACAAACCAGAACTAACAGAGAGGAACCTGTCACCTCTAGGGCAAAGCCTACATCAAGCGCAGAGAAAGGGGAAAATGGATTAGCCAGTAATTAAAAATTACAACTAGCAGATATTAAACTTCAGAGATGAAACTCCAGCTTTCTGAATTCTTGGCAGAGCACAGTATATAGCACTGCAAACTCTGGGTTTGGAATTCATGAGGTTATGTAGTTAGAGCTGAGAGTGAACCTTGGAGGGCTTGTAGTTCAACTCCATTCTTTAGATGAGGAAATTTAGGCTTGAATGGGTGCCCAAAGTCATACAGGTAATAAATATCAGAAGTGGGCTTTGGACCTAGATGCTCTGACTCCCAAACCAGTGATCTTTGCATTACTGGAGGACCTGGATTTGAATGCCACTCTTTATTAGCAGGGTATTTTAAGCAAGTGGCTCCATTTTCCTCACCTGTCAAATAAAAGGGCTGAAGTAGAAGATAACCTCCAAGATTCTCACCTATCTGGCTAGGTCACATGTAGCTAATGAGCAGGAAAATCCCCTATTTGGCCCAGAAAAGTAGTGAAGCACCTTCCAAAATAAGAGCAGTGACTGGCCATGTGAATAGCTAGGAAAGGATCCAAGTGGAGCCCAGGTGAGTGGCACACATCTCTGTCAAACAAGGGAGCATGGTCCTGGGTTCCGTGAATAGCCTCACCCAACTATGGGCTCCTCCTGGCATAACTCCACTCTGGTTACTCCCTCTCTAGATTCCTAGGAATAGAGTTGGTTTTTTTTTTGTTGTTGTTGTTTTGTTTTATCTTAAATGGTTGTCCTGGACATTGAGTTGATACTTCCTTGCCTGAAACAGTTGGACTGAAGTCTGCTAGAAGGTCCATAGATAAACCAAATGATCTGACGTTCCATTTAGCTCTATGAGGCATTCAAAAATCCCTTAAGGGTTTTTGCAATTAACTAGAGCCATGAAAGGCAAGACTACAAAGGAGAAAACTTTTGCATGAGAATGTCATAGGAACCTAGGTTTAATGCTGAAGGGGATATTAAAGGAAAGTGAGTCCAACTCCGTCATTTTACAGATGAGGAAACTTGAGGCCCAGGGAAGTTAAGCGATTTGCCCAAGGTCACACAAATATTAAATGTCTGAGGCTAAATTCAAACCCAATTCCTCTCACTCCAAATCCAGTAATCCTGCTACACCCTGCTGGGTCAAGATCTTCCTTGAGTCATTCCCACAAGGTTGGAATCTTAAAACTGTGACAGAACTGTGTTCTCCTGCTTAGGCATTAAAAATGTTTCCAGTTTATTACCTGAGGCTCAATTAAAACTTTTGTACAATAGCTTTTTCCCCCTACAATTTATTTTTAACACAGACCTGAATTATTGGTGGCTAAGAAAACTGGCAAAATCCCACCAGGGAAATCTGGATAATTACTTTTCAGGTTACAGTAAGCTTTGGCCTCACATGTGGGATGACTCAGTTGACATCTTTAGCTTTCCGGGCTGCCCAAAATCTCCTTAGTGCCCCTTAACCAATCAAGTATGACTGATTCTTTTCCCACCGACTTGACAAGTGGGGCTTGGAAGGCAGCCACCTCCACACAGGGTTGGTGCTGCCTGGATTAGTAGAAATTTTCTCTGGCTCACTAGATGGCTGCTGCAGGGCCTGGAAATAATGTTCTATTCTCTCTAGGGGCAGTTTAATCACAATCTGTAAGGCAACAGGGGAAAAAAGATGAAGGACTCAGGAAAAGTCTGTCTGCATTTCTGAACAAAGATATGATGAAATTAGAAGACCATGGTGGTCACGCTAAGTGACCTCCACTCTTATTTTCAGCTCAGAATGTTTCTCTGAAGTGTTTTGATATTACAAGGAAATAGACTAGGAGAAATTTGGAGCTCGATCTTTTTGGAGATACTCCTTTCTTTTTGTTTTGCTTGACAGGAAATCCCTTAGCAACAAATATTGTTTTAGAGAAAGCATTGTATTATTAAAATACATGTAGGAAGTTTTTCATATAATAATTTTTCATATTATACAGTTGATGTGGGTTTTGCCAACTTGGACTCATTCCTAGTGATTTGGCAAGTAGCACTAACACTCCAGCTGCTCAAATGCCTTCTTGGAATCAACTCTATTAATTTTTAAATCAAGATAGAGAAATGGAAAGGGTCCCAGGGCAGTCAGATCTTAGTGGCCTCATCTATGTCCATCTATTACTACCTGAAAAAACCTGAACCTCAGAGAGGGTAACAGACCATTCCAAAGATAATGTCCTAGCTTTTTAGTGCAGAACCAGGATTAGGATTGACATTTATAAGAGAAATTACCCAGAGAAAATTAGAAGACCACAGTGGTATCATTTAGAAAGAGAAGCTGAAGATGTTTTGGAATTTATAGGGATCTTCCTTCCCTAGGGAAATAAATAGCATTGCTGTAGTATGGGGCAGCTGTTATAAAATAGGCATTTTTGTTATCATTGTGCAGATGATTCCAAATGACTAAGAAGTAACCAAGTAGCTGTTTTCTGTAACTGACTAGGGCTTGATGAGCATTTGTTGATATTAATGATGTTTCCATCTGGGAGAGTGACTTCTCCAGGCTGGTTGGCCTTTTGGGGACTGTTGGCCTTTGGGAAATGGAAAATCCAAAGATTCTGGATGTGGGTCTGGAGGGTAGAGCTAGTTCAAGCTCCCTGCCCGCATTTTAGAGATGAGGAAAATGAAGCTCAGCCAGAGAGATTTCGTTTCTTGCCACATGTAGCAAGCAATAGGGCTGAAATTTGAATCCAGTTCCTCTGCCTCCAAATCCAGTGCTCTTGAGGAGCCCATCAGATCTTTACTTTCCAAGGGGATTTCTTGCCACTGATGATATCAGTAGCAGAAGGAAAGCTCTTTACTAGAGTCTCCTCTTTGCCATGTTCTTTTATGGTTCATAGGGTCATTGGATTAAGAGCTGGAAGAGAGGGTCATCTGATCTTGTAGATAAGGAAACAGACCCAGGCAGGGAATGTGACTTATACCCCATATACCCTCCCAACAACAACAAAAAAATAAAAGTAGCTGAATTGGGATTCAGTCTCAGATTCTCTGACTCAAAATCCACTTCTTTTTCTACTACCTGTTGGTTTTTTTCCTTACTCTTCTCTTCCTAGGGTTGCACAGTCACTAGACTGTCTGCCACCTCCTTCCACCATATTTGCTTTATTAGCCTAGAGCTGGACCCCAAACTATTTAGATGCCAAGGTCAGATGGAAATCAAGAATGAATGCGCAACTTCAATTCAAGTTCTGTTCTGTATCTTTTTACAGACATCTCAAACTGGAGCACTTCCACCTGACTGCAGCAAATGTTGCCATGGAGATTTTGGGTATCGAGGCTACCAGGGCCCTCCTGGACCACCTGGCCCCCCTGGAATCCCAGGTAAGGATAAAACATGGAAAGCATTGTGCTACATCTGTCTCACCACTGACAGAGCTAGAGGCTGGAACCTACTCTTTGCTCTAATACGTATAGGAGTGAAGTCCCGTAGAACATGGGTTGGGCAGAAGGAACAGGTATTTAAATGGAAAACAAACTTTGCAACCCCTATTATTGGTACTACTGTCTTGCCACTTATATTCTTTTTTGGCTAGTCATAAATGTGGCTTATTTTCTCACTTAGATGATAAGCGCCTAGAAGGGAGACCATAGGGCTCATTGTTATTTTCTTTAATTCTTATTATTGCGCTTTCCATGTCTCAGGTGCTTTATTTTTACACAATATTTTGCTCTCCATATCCCTCCATGCCTTGTGACAAAAATTAAAAACAAGAAAAACAAGAGTGGTTCAACAAAATCAAGCTCTACAATTTCTAAGATGACTAATATTCTTAATAAGAATATTAAGCCTGATAAGAATGGCTGGCATTTATAAAGCACTTTACAAATATTATCTCATTTTATCCTCATGACAATCCTGGGAAATGGGTACTATTAGGGTCTCCCTTTTACAGATGGGGAAACTGAGGCAGACAGAGGTCAAGTGACTTGCTCAGGGTCTCATAGCTACTGGTTCTCAGAGGTCAAATTCGAACTCAGGTCTTTCTGACTCTGGGTTGAGCACTCTATTCATTGTGCTTGCTACCTTGTTGCCTCTAACAGCTGTCTTCTAGTAAATTCCATGCCCAGAGTCCCTAACGTATTGGCTTCTCACTTCTTATCAGCCTTGACTTATTATTTGTGTGGCCTTGTACAAGTCATCTCCTCCCCTCTGGGTCTGAAATTCCTCATATGAAGTGAAGGTTGGACTAGAAAATCTCTTATGTCTCAGGGGTGGGGAAATTTTGGCCTTGAGGCCACACATGGCCTTCTAGGTCCTCGGGTACAGCCTTTTGACTGAGTCCAAGTTTTACAGAACAAATCCTTTCCTTGAGGGGATTTGTCCTGTGGATTTGGATTCAGTTTGGATTCAGTCAAAGGGCTGAGACTTATGACCTAGAGGGACACACGTGGCCTTGAGGGCCCAGGTTCCTCACCCCTATATTAGGCCTTTCCACCTCCAACATTCTCCATCTATGTGAACCCACTACTCCCAAGCATGCAGGAGAGTATCCCCGCTTAGGGCATCAAGGCCACAAGACCTTGCCTCCTTTGGAAATGGAAGCAGCATCTGGGCCTGTGATTACCTTACTTGCCACACTGCTCAGAACGGAATAGTCTAAGTGTGTCAATAGTATCCAATCCAACCAGCATTTATTAAGCACCTACTATGTGTTAAGGGCTGGGGATGCAATTGATAAAAAGAAACACCGTCCCTACCCTCAAGGAGCTTACAATCTAGTTGGGAAGCGAACACATAAAAGGAGTCAAGAAAGGGAGGGGGGAGGTGAGACAGGATGTCAGGGGAGACCAGCAGGGAAGCAGATGCAGAGTGCAGTGCTCTTACTTAAAGGGCTGCATTTCCTTAGCCAATGAGAACACTCTTTTAGCTTATGTTCTTGGCTGGTCACTGATTATTTGGAGTCTGCAGCATGAGCCATGCAGGTTCTGCTACTGTGGATATTTACCACGATGTAATGCCCACTAGTAGATCACGGTGCTTTGAAATGCCTCTCCCACCAAAGGGGAAGAAAGTCAAAATTCAGTAATAAAAAAAGACACCGGGGGTAGAAGGGGTGGGGTGGGGAGTCTTGGTCCCATTAGTGGCTTTTTTTCTTTTCAAGGGGCTCTCATTAAAAGAGACAATTCCAGAGAAGTCAAAAGCCATCATCAACCAATACTTTTGGGTTCACAAGGCATTGGGATCACAAGACTTTTGAGCTGAAAAAGATCTTAGAAGGCATTTTAGTCCCACTCCATTATTCAGCTAGGTGGGACAGTGGGTAAGAGCATGGGACTTGAGAGTCAGGAAGACCTGAGTTCAAATTTGACCTCAGACACTTACCAGCTATATGACTCTAGGCAAGTCATTTAACCACTCTCATCCTTGGTTTATTCATCTGTAAAATGGGGATAATAATGCACTCACCTCCCAGATTTGTGGTGAGCATTGAGGGAGGTAATATAGGTATACCACTTTGTAAACCTTAAAACACTATGTGAATGCTGATTGTTATTATTATTATTCAGAGAAAGAAACTAAGATTCAGAGGGAGGAAAGGAATTGTCTAGGGTCACATAGGTAGTCAAGTGGCAGAGTTAGGATTTGAATGCTTGTTTTCTGATGCCAATTTCAATAACGGTTTGCCATAATAAATACAGACCGTTGTTTAGACGTCCTTAATCATGTCTGACTCTTCATGACCCCATTTTGGTTTTTTTTTTTTTTTGGCAGAGATGCTGCAGTGGTTTGTCATTTCCTACTCCAGTCCATCATACAAATGAGGAAACTGAGGCAAACAGGGTTAAGTGATTTGCGCAGGGTCACACAGGTAGTCAGCGGCTGAGGCCAGTTTTGAACTGAGGAAGATTTCTTCCTGACTCAAGGCCCAGTATTCTGTGCACTATGGTGCCTCCTAGAGGCTCATGTGTTGCACACTCTTGTCCAAAGTCCCTGTCACCCCTCGACACAGTCATGCTGCACCACAAGTACATAATTGCCTAAAGGTTGGTGGCCTGGGAACCTAAGAACTTAAACCAGCTCATAAGACCCAGGGTCTAACAGGAAATAGAATTCTTTTCCTGAGAGGTGCCCCATTAAACCTAAGTGGGCAGTTTCCTCCTAAACTGAAAGTTTCATTTTAGAAACTTTTTCTGTCATTGACCATATGGATATAGCACATACTTAATTCATTTCCTGAATAACTTGGAAACTGTTACTTAAAAAGATGGAAACAAGGTTAAGATGTGAGTAACTCCTAAATATCAGAGAATAGGTCCAGCATGCATTCTATTCAATTCAACAACCATTTACCAGTTTTTTAATGTTCAAGGTAGCCATAAAGTGGAGGGGCGGGGGGCGGCGGGACAGTGGCTGGAGGATGGCTTCTGGTCTTGGCCCCATCAGTTACTTGTTCTGTGACGGCCTGTACCCCCATCTGAAGAACTGAGGGGTAGGACTAGATATTACTACAATTATAGATTTAGAAGAGAACTTAGCAGCTGTCTCATTCAAACCAGTCATTTCATAGACAAGGAAACTGAGGCCCAGGGTTACTGAAGGTGTAAAATCCCAGAGGCATGGTTTGAACTCAGCTCTTCTGACTCTAGAACCAGCTCTCCTTTCACTGTACCACATGGACTTCTCAAGGCGTTTTCTGTCTTTAACATTCTATGTTTCTATTATTCATCCTACAAAGAAGTAGGGGAGATTGAAAGATTAAACACCACACAGTCCCCCACGCAAGAGTTTAGAGTCTAGCAGAGGCAGGAAGACATGCAATCAAGTAACCTAATGGAGGCAGAAAGGGATAAGTACTTGAGAAGAGTTCAGAGTGCCTTAATAATTGAGAAGGGGTAGACATCACCGAGACCTGCAAATAGCTATTCACATTTCCAAGACATTTTAGGAGTCCCAGAGTGCTTTCTTCTCAACAGTCATCTAAGGAAGTAGGTTTTACAATAATGATTATCCTAGGGGGCAGCTAGGTGGTGCAGTGAATAGAGCATCAGCCCTGGAGTCAGGGGAACCTGAGTTCAAATCTGGCCTCAGACACTTAACACAAAACTAGCCATGTGACCTTAGGCAAGTCACTTAACCCTAATTGCCCTACCTCCCCCCTCCAAAAAAAAAGAATGATTATCCTATTTCAATGTCTGGCACATAGTATGCACTTACTAAATGGTGTATTGATGCCCATTTATTGAGGCTCAGATAGATTAAATGAATTGCCCAGAATTCCATAGGGGGTAAGTGTCAGAACTGGAATGCAAAGGAAGGACTCCTAACTCTAAGTCTAGAACCCTTTTGACTAAAACAAAATTCTTAGTATGGAAGGTACAATCCACATGAAATTGTCCTTGTAGGGTGTGTGTATAGGTGGAATGAAGCTGAGGTTTCAAATGTGAAGGGAATTATGAGTTTTAATCAATATGATATGTGTAATGAATATGCTAATAATCTAGATTTCTCTGAGCCACCTTTTCTGGCTTGGGAGTCAGAGGCTCACAATGCAGCTTAGAGTCATCCATCACTCTGACATCTTAGTGTGCCTGTGTACCTTAAGTGAAGCCAATCAAATACTGTAGAACCTGTTCCCATCACAGAATTCTGGTCCTGTGCCCCACCAAGTAATCAAGGCCTCCAAGACTTGAAGCAACTCGAGAACTGGAGAACACATGTCTTTTTTTTGAGGGGGGAAGGCAGGGAAATTGGGGTTAAGTGACTTGCCCAAGGTCACACAGCTACTAAGTGTCGAGTGTCTGAGGCTAGATTTGAACTCAAGTCCTCCGGACCCCAGGATTGGTGCTCTATTCACTGCACCATCTAACTGCCCCCAGAGCACCTGTATTGCCCTGCACTCATAGGCTTGTTGTGGGAAACCTCCGAGGCCCTGTAAATGATTGTTTTGTAATCTGCCTTCCCCCTTTTTGCACTTGTGATTTATGTGTATAAGCTTTGCCTTGATTCCAGCATATGGAGCTCTCCTCAGGAGAACTTCAAAAAGTCTTCAGACTGACTCCCCACTCTGGAAATAATTAATTAGACTGCTACTTGTTTCCTGGCTCATTTACACGGCCTGAGAGGCACTGGCTATGCACAGGTCAGAGACTAGTCCTATCTGGACTACGTTTAAAATTCTGTTAACACAAGCAAATGTTTTTAGGGATAGTCTGTGTTCTTGGACTGTTCATAGTGCTTGTTTTTTCCTCAACAGAGGATTCAATTCCTCACCCCAGATGGTTTCTAGACAATTTAGCCCTTGGTGACGTCTAGGCAACACAAAATTGAAGGGGGGTTGACATTTGTAATAGAAAGATCCATTTTAAGACATTAATATCTTCTTCGTTGGAGCTGCTTTAAAAGCCAGTTGCTATTTTCAGTTTCTGACATTTTGGTGGAGAAATTTCACCTCGACTGTTGGTTTTATTAAGGAAAGAAGACTCATGAGTCTGAAAATGAGTACCAGCTTGGCAAGTACAAATGCTCTTAAATCCCATCTGGTTATTTTAAGGCAATCATGGCAACAATGGAAACAATGGAGCCACTGGGCATGATGGGGCAAAGGGTGAGAAAGGAGACAAAGGAGACCTGGGCCCCCGAGGGGAGAGAGGACAGCATGGCCCTAAAGGAGAGAAGGGCTATCCTGGGATTCCTCCTGAGCTGCAGGTAGGTGGCCTCTAAGGATCTGATAAGGTCTGGGACACACCATTCTGTGGTCAAGATGCTAGAGGGGGAATGGGAACCCTATGCTCCCTTACTCAGTCCACCCTTGCTCTTGGAAAGCTGGGTCCATGGGGCTTTTCCTCTCCAAGGGTCAGAGCTTTTCTGATATTCTGCCTAGTCTATCTATTGACTGGTTGATATAATATGGCTTCCAGGACAAAATATTAAAAATGCACCTCCCTCTTCTAATGCAAGCAAAGACTACATTAGCTTTTTTTGGTTTCCATGTCCCACTGTTGACTCATGTTGAGTTTGCAATACATTACAAACTCATAGACAGGCTATCTGACAAGTGTAAAAAGATTATATTTTGTAGGGATACAGGCAAAATCAAGCACAGCTTCAAAAGATCAACTGTTCCCACAGAGGGTAGAGAAGATATGGATGGATGTTAACCAGCTGGTAAAGTTGGATGAGAGTTAACAGTGTGATTTAGTAGATAAAGAAGCCACGTCTATCAAAGATTGTGTAATAGCAGTGTGATATCCCTCTGAGTGCCGGATTTGTTCTGGAGAGTGCAGGGTGGGAAATAATTTAGACCCTCACTAAGCATGCTGGGGTTGGTAATTTTCAACTCATGTTGTTAGCCAAAGAATGGGTGAAGAAAGAGGGCACTTGGGGTGGCAGAGCAGGGGATATGGAGCAGAAAAGCTGTGGAAACCTGACTAGGGGTGGGGTGGGGTGGGACAGACACAGCTATGTAGAATTAGAGCTGATGTGGCAGTGTTAAATAGCTCAAGAAGCTGTTTTCTCTTTCCAGGCCTTGGGGAAATGTAGTCAAGATGAGAGGGTGATTACAAAGCCAACTATTTTTAATTTCCCTTGTAGTTGGCTTCCAATGGTATTTGCTTCTAAGCATGTTTCTTGATTCTGCTATAAACTGTTGTGGAACTAGTTTTACTTCTTAAACTTCTGGAGTGACCCAGGCATGGGGATGTCCTTGTTCCCATTGGTTTGTGGCATGGGTGTTCAGGGGACAGATCTGGAAATAACAAAGATCATCCTTTTCCTAGTATAGGGCTGAGATCCCAACTTTTGTGTTTTTGGGATTTTTAAGCCTTTTTGGAGGGCGATTGAGGTTAAATAACTTCCCCAAGGTTACACATCTAGTGTTTTTTTTTTTTTTTAATATGTTAAGTGTCTGAGGCTGAAACCGAACTCTAGTCCTCCTGACTCCCAGGCTGGCACTTTACTCACTATCCCAGCTTTCGTTAAGCCCAGCCCAGTCTTTTCTTACAGAATCTCTCTCTAACTGGGAACATAATTAGGAGACATTCATTTGCTTCATAGTTACAGTTCCAAGGACTGTATGATTCATATTAACCTAGGCCTTTCAAGAGTTCCCTAGTGACAATTAGCATTAGAGCTGAGTTAAGGAAGGCAAAATTTTCAGAACATACATGGCGACAGTCCTGCTCAACACTCCATCACATTCTCCACCTCAGGTTCATAGATTATCATTTAGGAGTCTGTATAGCTATTACTTGTCATTATCAGAAACACAAATGCAGTACACAATCTGCAGTTCACTACACAGTTCTTCCTGTCTCCCCCCTACACACTCCTTGCTAGAAGCAAGAACCCTAAGCTTCTGCTACTCTTGTGTACAGCTGCTATAGCTACTTTTGCGCTGAACTGCCATGCCAAAGTGATTTTTTGCCACACTTGTTCTTTGTACAGGAGGCTCAGTTGCTAGAGTCTTTTTACATAAGGCTTTTAAACTATCTGCCTATTTACCAGTCTAATCATCTATCTGCTTATCTTCCTTCCTTTCTTTTGCTTCCTCCTTCCCTTCCTTCCTTCCTTCCTTCCTTCTTTCCTTCATTCCTTCCCCTCC
>NW_027185665.1:183336-249434 GCF_028583685.1 Petaurus breviceps papuanus
TTGATGATTTCTAGTTTGGGGGAATTTCCTGGAAACATTGACTTAAATTACTTACTCAGAGTCACACAGTCAGTCTATGTCAGAAGCAGAACTTGAACCTAGGTCTTCCTGACTCCAAAGATATTAAACTCCCTTCCCACTGATCCATACTGTCTAATCATCTTGACTAAACTGACTTAGCATATTCTTTCCAAAGCCTCCAACCAAGAGAAGATGCCCTCAGAAGCTAACTGTGAGAGGGTCTCAGGCAGAAATCTAACTACTAGCTACTTTGCAGTTCTGCCTCTTTCCTTTTTTCCTACTGAAAAAACTTCAGACACTATTTCCCATCCTTTATGCTTCTTTACACTGCCATCCTCTCGGTCCAGGCCTTCTCATTTCAAGTCCAATGCTTATTCCATTAAGCCACATTGTCTCAGTTGAGCATATTTTGTTCATCAGAATGTTTTTTGGACATCATTTAATTCATTACCTTTTTGTGTGTCATAGACCCTTTTCTACAAATGGGTGAAGCCTACGGATCTCTTCTTACAATAATGTTTTTAAATGTATTAAAGAATACCTAAGATTACAAAGGAAACCAATTATAATAAAGTTATAATTTTTTAAAAGCTCCAGACACCAAGGTAATAACCTCAGATGTAAGAGGAACCTCTTAAAACTCATTTTAAGAAAACCTTTTTAATATCATAACTTTTGCAGAAATACATATTAGAACTGCCTAGACAAGGCTGAAATTGGCAGTGTATGCAAAAATCATTATTTTCTGGGTCTTTATTCTGGCTTAGAGATTGGTTTGCATGGTTACACTTCTGAAACAGAGCAGGAAAATCACTTTACTTTGTTGTAGTTGGAAATGTGGAACAATATCACTAGTGTATTAAAATTATTCCTTATAATTCCCTTTGAACTATTGAACTTATTGGAAATACAGAAGTTATTGAACTTCCATATTTTCATAAATGCTATATTTATACATGATTATAATCTATTATGGCACTCAATGTTGGTCTGTAAATGACATCTCTGATATTGATATAATATATAAACAAACAAAAACTGATTATATATTAATCTATGATCTGCATTGATAGGAGTGCCCACTTTGGTGAAATCACTTTGGTAGGTGCTGGAGATACAAAGATGAAATAAGACACATCCTGCCTTAAAGAGCTTCCAATTCTTACTGTATTTGTATAAAGCTTTATAATTTTCAAAAACTGTATCCTAGGAAGACAGTTTTCATGAAAGGAACACCCCATATGTATTAAATCAAGGTCATGTCCAAAAACAATTAAAGCCTTAAATGACAGTTATGATTTGATTGTTAAATTCTTGTGTTTAATTGTTTTTCAGTTGTGTCTGACTTTCTGAGCCCACTTGGAGTTTTCTTGGCAAAGATACTGGAGCAGTTTGCCATTTCTTTCTCCAGTTCATTTTACAGATGAGGAAACTGAGGCAAGCAGGGTTAAGTGACTTGCCCAGGATCACACAGCTAATGTTTGAGGCTAGATTTCAACTCAGGAAGATGAGTTTTCCTGACTCCAGGTCCAACACTCTATGCATTATGGAATCACCTAGCTTCCCTGTTAATTCCTACCCATCTTTTAAATCTCAAGTCAGATCATGATTTCCTTTCATGAAGCTTTCCTTCTTCCTCCTCACCTGCCCTAGTAGCAAACTCTCAGACCCCATGTGATGTTTTGCTCCTCTCTGATGTACTACTAATCAAGCGCACATCATTTCACACCATAGTTATTATGTTGGTATTTTAACTCCTGATAACCTGTGATCTCCCTGAAAAAGATT
Source organism: Petaurus breviceps papuanus (assembly GCF_028583685.1). NCBI lineage: Eukaryota > Metazoa > Chordata > Mammalia > Diprotodontia > Petauridae > Petaurus > Petaurus breviceps. The sequence goes on from NW_027185665.1 coordinate 185,146, forward strand.
GTTTCTAGACTTTGTATTTCCACCAGAGTCAAGCCTGGCACCAATCTAGACTATATCTAACGCAGAAGGCATTTAGTAAATATTTTTTTGATAGAAAATAATACCGAACTTTGCTGCTAATCTTGGAATCACTGGACCTGGGTTCAATATCAGACTCTGCCACTCACTCCTTGGGTGATCTTAGATAAATTTCTTAACCTCTGTGGGCCTCAATTTCCTCATCTGTCAGATATAGGGGTTGGAGTTGAGGGAGCATGGGTTCCTTGATATATAATGATGGAATTGGAGTCAAAAAGACCCAAATTCAAATCCTGTCTCAGGCACTTCCTTGGCTATGTGTCTGTCCCTGGGCAAGTCACTTCCCTGCCCATGCCTCAGTTGTTCTTCTGTACAATTAGAGGATCTGGACTCCATGGCCTCTAAGTTCTCCTGATTCTAAATCCATGATCTTCTTAATTCAATAGCAGAAGAGAATAACTGAGAGGGGGTTGAGTCTCCTGGCTCCTTTTCATGTCACTCCTTTACCCATTCCTTAATCGAGACTGTTTCCACAGATTGCCTTCATGGCATCCATGGCAACTCACTTCAGCAACCAAAACAGTGGGATCATCTTCAGCAGTGTGGAAACCAACATTGGAAATTTCTTTGATGTCATGACTGGGAGATTTGGGGCCCCAGTGACAGGTGAGTTCATTCTGTTTTGTTTTTTAAAAGTCAGTGATACAGGAAGGAATTCTTTGTCTCAAACAGGCAAAAAACCCAAACAAACCAGTCTATTAAAATGGCTTTTTTGATGGGCCTCAACATAAAGGAATTTGGAGCTGACTATTAAATCACAGAAACAATCGCAGGATTTGAGTGGGAAAGGGGACATTTAAGGGGACGTCTAGGCCAGCCCATGACCCAAGAGGAATATTCTCTGTAGCAGAGGTGTCAAACACCTAGCACTCCTGAGACTGGCCGAACCAGATTAAAATATAATTGGGAAATGTTAAATATTAACAAAATAAAAATACAATAGGAGACAGATAATATTAATATGTCATTTTCTAAGTCAATATGTGACTTCAGGAATCCTTTTTGAGCTTGATACCAATGGTCCAGGGGTGGGGAACCCTTGGCCTTGAGGTCACATGTGGCCTTCTAGGTCCTTGGGTGTGACTTTTGACTGAGTCCAAGTTTTACAGAAAAAATCCTTTTATTAAGGGGATTTGTTCTGTGAAAGTTTAGACTCAGTCAAAGGCCTGAACTTGAGGACCTAGAGAGCCTCAAGTCTCAGGTTCCCCACCCTGGTCTAGTCTATATCATTCCTGACAAGTAAGTGGTCATCCTGCCTTTGCTGGAGACCCCCTAATGAAACCCTCTTGAGGAGGTCCATTCCAAAGATATCCAGCCCTCATCCTTCCTTGTAAAAGAGAAGCTCTCCCTCTGCCAAAGAGATGGGAAGCCAGTGATGGGTAGCCTTTAATTTCCTCCCAACCTATCAAAGCTATAAGGTAAATAATCAATCTCTTTCTCTCTTCCTCTCCCCCAACACCACCCCCACTACACTAGTGTTTATTTTTTCCCTTCCCGAGAATGAAGTTTTGCTTGTCTATTAAAGAACTTTCAATAACTCCTCATTGTCTGCTTAATTAAGCCTGAACTCCTTAGCCTACCTTGATCAAGTTACTTTATATCTTTAGATCTCTCTTAGCTCATTTGCAAAATGGGAGGGATGGATATATGATCCTTGGGATACCTTCCAATTCTAAAATTGATCTTTCTTGATTTTATCACCTACTATGTGACATTGGATCCAACTTTGCTCTTCATAAAATGGGCAAAAGAATACCTGCATCACTCTTTTCATGGGATTGTGGCAAACAGAGGTGTGACTAGAGTAGATTGGGGACTTTATTCACAGAAGAGAGAATTAAGAAGCTAACAGGAAGTGCCATCCTAGAAAATGTTTAGCTGGTTGGTGTAGTGGATAGTGTGCTAGGCCTAGAGTAAAAACTGACCTCAGACATTTCTTATCTGAGTGACCCTAGGCCTCTACCTGCCTAAATCTTCCTATCTATAAAATGGGTCTAACAATAGCACCTCCTCCCAGATTGTTGTGAGGATAAAAAGATATAAAAATGCTAGTTATTATCCTCTTCTACCCGCGCCCCAGCACTGGCTGTGGTAGCCTTAATTTAAGGCGTTCCTCCTCCCCGGGAGCGTGCTTCCATTCTTCTCAGCACATCCAATGTGAGCCTAATCTCTTTGTCCGCTCACCTTAACACTTGTTCCAGGCGCAAAATATGGCTAGTAATGGCAGGGATTAAAAGAGATGCAATTCAATTACACTAAAGAAGCATTTATTAAATGTCATTATCAGTCATATAGCTATCATCATTCTTTCAATCTTATTTAGCCCTTTAAAAAGCCTGCAGAGCTATCCACTGCCTTTTCAGATGTGGGCTTAGCCCATTATAAAGTCATCCAATGCACCCCAGTCTGCCAAAGTAACATGGGTAACCTTGGACTGTGGCTGCCTGGAAAATACTTCTCCCCTTCCCCCACCCCACCCCAGCCCATGCATTGACATATATACAGATGTTAACGAGATTTCCTTCTTAGCCTCAAAGCTACGCTTTTATTTTCTTCTCCTTAGTTTGCTGGAAGGATTTTAGAGTCCAGCTCTTATAATGTTTCTGTTCATTTTTAATTAATGACATGGAATTAAAGAAAGCCCTAAGCTTTTTGAGGAAAAAAATCAGTTCTTTGGTACATTTTCAGTTCGTTTAGAAAAGACAGTGATCTAGATTTGGATTTGTTCTATCGTGTCCAGCTCTTCATGACCCCATTGGGAGTTTCTTGGCAGAGATACTGCAGTGGTTTACCATTTCCTTCTCCAGCTTATTTTACAGATGAAGAAACTGAGGTAAACAGGGTTAAATGACGTGCCCAGGGTCACACAGCTAGTAAGTGCCTGAGGCCAGCTTTGAACTCATGAAAAGAGTCTTCCTGACTCCAGGTCCAGCACTCTGTGCACTATGGCGCCACCTAGCTGCCCAGGTTTGGAGTAACAGGACCCTATCGTTTGATGTATTGTAGGCTTGATGGTGTGTGGTTGCACACGATGTGACTTTCCAACACTCAAGAAGAAAATACACCAATAATATTTCTTTTGAGATTATGTATAGATTGTTTGTGCTATATGGGATTTTTGATCCCCTTTAGTACAACCTCCTCATTTTCCAGAGGTAGAAACTGAAGCCCAGGATGATGATCTGCCCAGAGTTTTACAAGGCTTAGGATCCTAAACACTGCACATCCCATTGCTTCAGGGCTCCTCGTTCTGGTCTAAGACCTACAAAGCCTTAAGTCATCCAGTCCCTTATTAGCAAATAATTCCTAGGTGCTTGTGGGGCTATGAGATCTCCATTGCCAGACTCAAGCCCGTTCACTTAGCTCACCCTGAGAAAGAATCAGTTTATCAGAAGCATCAATTCTGCAAAAGATGCTGGGGCAGGAGTTTGTCTGCAAATACCAACAATTACCTTGTAATGAGCATGGCATTATAATAAAATAGAGTTCTATTCCCTTTCCCCCAGATGAGTCAGGGTCTGCAGAAAATAATCAAAAGAGGTGAACTGATTAGTTAAACAGAAAACAAAACTGCCTTAAAGAGGGTTTTTTCCCCCTCTAACTTTTTCTATTCCCAAGGAGAAAAACCTTTTCTAGATATGCCCCTAGCAGCAGAACAACAGTCAGTCAATAAACATTAATTAAATGCCTACTATGCGCTGCCCTAGGCAGCACTGTGCTAAACTCTGTGGGTAAAAAAAAAGGTAAAATACAGTCTCTGCTTCAAAGGAGCTCACAGTCCAATGGAGGAGACAATATGTAAATGATTATGTACAGACAAGCTACAAACAGGATAAACTGGAAATAATCAACATTAGAAAGATGCTAGAAGAGAATTGTGGAAAAAAAAAAACCCCTGTAGAAGGTAGCAATGGAGCCTTTTCCAAAAGATCTTCTAACTTTTCCTTGATATTTTTCTAGTTAGCAATAGCAATTGATTCACTAAAAGAAAGGATAGCATTTTTGTGTTAATAAATTCCCAAAGAGCAAACAGGCCCTTATAAACTTTATGAACTGGAGAATAGAAATGCAGAGGCCAGACCTTATGAATGTATTGCAGTAGTCAAGGTTTCACTGGCGTCAGTGAAACTAGACACTTTGGAGAGGAAGGCAGAAACATAAATAAACAGACATCAAGCACATTCCTTTTCCTTATGGATCTTATAATTGAAAAGGGGGTGCCACACATACAAAAAATGACTTAAGGACATTTATCAAACCATCTAATGATGATAGCAGGCCTTCAAAAAGGGACCTGCTAGAAATTGGTTCTCTCTACCTAGGTCTAACATGGAAATCCAATGAGCATATCTTAAGCATGTCCCTTGTTCTTGCCTGATTCAAGTATATTACATATGTTTTCTTTTTTCCTCCTTTTCTTATCGTAAACTTATCAAACCCTGAAAATAGATGACCAAGCGTCACAGGAGTTATACACCAATTGTTCACTCTGAAAATACCAAAGAACTCACAGAGGTGGCATACCAACTTTTAACTCTGGAAAAAAACAAAACCCAAAGAGCTCACAGAGATTATAGACAAAAAACCTTCTTTATTCCATTGGAGGAGGGGAAACCAGACATGTGTGCAGCTAGAACTGAGGAGAGCCCAAGGCAGCGAGGCTAAGCCTTAATACATATAGTTGTGGCTAGACAAAGAACTAAGCAGTTAGATATGCTAGCAACAATGAGGCAAATTTGCCTAGTGAGGAAAAGTCTGTTCCTAGCAGGGTTTCGTGACTGGAATGTGGTTTCTGCAGGTGCTTGTCCAAACTCAAAGACCACCCGGGGCTGGTATGAGCTAATTCTGTGATGTAGTTGCAGCAGAGTTTATCCAGAGGGTGAGTGCGAAAGATTGTTGTTAAGTCAAGCTCAGGGCACAGCTTGCTTGCTGGGCCTTAGCTCTGGAAAACAAGGTGTCTCCTAATAGTGAAAAAAGAGAGAAGTTAAATGAGAGGAGTGGTCTTGGAGTGGGGGTCCTGACAAACTTAGTAATGCTCAATAAACACAAAGATTTCAATATAGAAAGAAGAAGAAAAGAAGAGGGCTGCTGAAATCATAAACATGACACAGGTGGGAGGCTCAATGGATAGAATGCTAGCTCTGGAGTCAGGGGGAGCTGAGTTCAAATTTGACCTTAGACCCTAGCTATGTAATCTTGGACAAATCACTTAACCTCTGTTTGCCTTAATCCACTGTAGAAAGAAATGGCAAACCACTCCACTCTCTTTGCCAAGAAAATCCCATGGTCCACCAGGTTATGAAGAATCAAACATGACTGAACAATAACACAATATTAAATTTAACAAGATAATAATAAAATTGCCCTGTCACGTTCCCTTCTGAACTTTTTGTTTTCTTCTGGGTAACTAAAAAAAATCTTGATGTTTTTCCTTTTTTTTTTTCACCATCTGCATCACTTTCTGTACCTTCTCCAGGGGTCTATTTCTTTACCTTCAGCATGATGAAGCACGAAGATGTGGAAGAAGTATATGTGTACCTGATGCACAATGGCAACACAGTCTTCAGCATGTACAGGTACCTGGCTTTTCTCATCCAGGCCCTGCTTGATATAAGGAACTAGATGGGGTTTGGCATAAGGGTTTACAGAGAGTCTGTCTTGTCAAGACGTGGCTCCTCTTTTCCCAGAGCTTCTGCTTGGTAGGTCTATGCAGGCATGCCTATGTCTGTGGGGACTTAAACCTCTCGAGAATAGCCCCGTTGAAAGTCCTAAGCATAAGTGTACTGGAGCCAGCTTTGACTGCTCGGAAAGGTCAGTTAAATTTTCAACACAAGCACTAATTCCTTGGAAATCAGCAAACATCACAAATCAGGGATTGGTGTATTGTTTTGTTGATTGTCAAGACTTTTTAAGAATCCTGGGGAAAGTGTAAATAATGCAGATTAAACTTACAAGTGTCTTCATTAGACATCCTCTCCTCACCACCCCCACCTCTGCCACCCCCTGTTGACTGATGCTGACACACTTCTGGTTTTGAGGTAAAGAATCCACTAAACTTGTGCAAAGTTTGACAGCAACTACTAATGGCCCCATGAGTAAATGGCAAATGAAGAGTTACTAGTTAATGGTGACACATTTTGTCATAAAAAGTATTGGATTTGGGGTGGCTGGGTGGCGCAGTGAATAGAGCACCAGCCCTGGAGTCAGGAGGATCTAAGTTCAAATCTGGCCTCAGACACTTAACACAAAACTAGCCATGTGACCTTGGGCGAGTCACTTAACCCCAATTGCCCTACCTTCCCCACTGCAAAAAACAAACAAATAAACAAAAGTATTGGACTTAGAGGGGGATGTGGGAAAACTGGATGCAAGTCCCAGTCCTGTTACATGTAAGTAGCGTGACTGTGGGCAAGTCCTTTCATCTCTACCTCTGTTCTCTCTATTAAATAGGGATAATACCACTTTAAAAATATTTATTGGTAATACCACTTGTAAACAAAGAGACTAGCAGAAATGCTAGTTATTAGCTATTTAATTATTACAATTACAATTATTACAATTTCTCATTTTATGTATCTTTCTCTGTCTTCATTTCCTTTTCCTTCATTTTCTAGCTCTCTTTCCCTATTGAAAAACATTTATATATTTTCTTTCCTCCATTTCTTTTCCTTCTCCCTTGACAAAGCCATAGGGCTTCCAGTCTGGCCTTCCCCCCCACCCCTACCGGGCACTCAGGGTTAAAGTGACTGCTGGGGCCTGAATTGGAAGATGATGGGCTTCAAAGTTAGGTGTCCCTCCATGTTGGCCCCAGTGCTAATAGGCCCTCAGGGGCACCTGCAAGTGCCAGAGTAAAGTGGGTGCTATGGGTCAAAGGCCAAGGACTTGGTCCAGGATGATTGCCTTGAACCTGCCAACCTAGCTCCAGAGAAACTCCAGGCTTCCAAGAAGGATGATATGGTGTTTTGTTTACATTTTAGAGAGAACTCGATTCAACAGTTCAATCCAAGAAACATTTATTAAGGTCTACTAAATGCCAGACATGATATTAAGCAATTGGGATACAAATGCCAAAAGCAAAATACACCAACAGTCCCTTATTTTAATGGAATTTCCATTCAACTGGGGCAACTTATGCAGCTAACCATAATTCAGCATAATTTGAGGCGGGAAGGAGGGGAAGGGGAGATGGATGGGGAAAGACTTCAGGAATGCTGTAGCACATAAGCAAAGACTACCAGGAAGAGAAAGATTCTGAAAAGTAGAGATAAGGAGAAGATGCAAGTACCAGGGGCCATAACGTTCAATTCATTGCAGGCATTCCTAGTACTGCTTAAGAGTGGGCTCTCTTGAGGCATCTAGGTGATACACCGTGAACAGAGCACTGAGCCTCGAGTCAGAAAGAACTGAGTTCCAATTTGACTTCAGATGCTAGCCTCTGTGACTCTGGGAAAGTCACTTAAACTCTGTCTGCCTCGATTTCCTCAACTGTAAAAAAATATCACCTACCTTTCAGGGCTGTTGTCTGGATCAAATGAGTTACTTTTTGCAAAGTATTTAAGAAGTGCCTGTTTCCTTCCTTCTTGAAATGGACCAGTCCTATTTAGGGCTGGATTATAAGAAAATCTTCTTCTGAGTCTTCCTTTATTTAGTTGCTAATTCTTCTCAATTTTATCTCCATAGCATCTCTCACATTCACCCCCTACTTCCCCTCACATATCTCCTACCCCAGTTAAGAATCGAATCACCTCCCAATCTGATTATTTAATGGCCTCCAACTTCTTTTCCTATTTCAATTCTCTCCGATCTCTAATCTTTCTCTCTATAGCTGTCAGATTGATTTTCCTAAAGTACAGATCTGTCCATGTCACTTCCCTGCTCAGTAAACTCTGGTGGCTTCCTATTAGCTCTAGTATCAGATACAAACTCCTCTGACGTTTAAAACTCTTTACAACCTGGCTCTAAGCTACCATTCCAGACTTAACCAAACTCTTTGGTACATCCACCTTAGCCTTCTTGCCATTTGTCTCTCATCTCCATGCCTTTGCACAGGCTGTCCCCCCTACCTAAAATGCCCTTCCTTTTTATCTCCAGCTCTTAGAATTCTTAGTTTCCTCCAGAGTTCAGATCAAATTCTTTCTCTTACCTATTTGCTAATCTCTTGCTAATGATCCCCCAAATTGCCATAATTTCATACATATTTGTCTATTCATACAAATGATCTATTTCATACATATTTTGCATATAATTATTTTTAAATATTATGTGCACACACTCCCTCCCTCTATAGACTGTAAGTGTATTGTAGGAAGAGACTTTTTCATTATGTCATTGTAACACTCGTTCCTAACACAGGGCCAGGCTCATAGTAAGTAGTTATTATTAATTCTGGCTGTTGTCTTGATTTTTTAATGTTTTTTTATGTCCTATTCAGTGTAGGATGACTACACTGAGTCACCTGGCACTTCTTTCGACACTAAGCCTACTCCCTCATTAGCAGCTTTGTGCTACTCCATTAGACTGGGGTGTATTTCTGAGAGGGAACAATCATATTTTGGTGTTTCTTTGCAAGCTTCCCAAGAAATGTGTCATAAAAAAGCAAGTGCCTAATATTATTCATTCTTCTCTGTGCCAAAGAATGAAACAAGTTAATACATTACTTATACTTTCTCCTGTAAAGAAATATTGAAATTATTTCTGATATAAAATTGAAATAACTGTGTGCTATGACTCAGAAGCCAAAACTCTTTCCTGTAAATCAAAGTATTGGAAAGTTACAACATAGGACAATTTCATGGCTTTTTTTTTTTCACTTCAACTGATGCCTTGAGAAAACTGCCAAGTTTTTCTTGTGAACTGGTCTATATGGGAGGGTTGCTTTTTGAAATGCCAAATGACAATACGATCTCACCTTTTCCTCCATAGCTATGAATCAAAAGGAAAATCAGATACATCAAGCAACACTGCGGTGCTGAAACTGGCCAAGGGGGATGAGGTTTGGCTGCGGATGGGGAATGGGGCTCTGCATGGAGATCACCAACGCTTCTCCACATTTGCAGGCTTCCTGCTCTTTGAAACTAAGTAAAATAAAAAGAAGAAGAAGAAAAAGAAAAAAAAAACATCTGCATGGGGGGCGGGGAAGTTTTGTTGTTCAGGGGTGATAATTCTTATGATATTTCTTATGGTCTGAGGAAGATTTGAGAGTTGTGAAATAACACATCAGGATCAAGAGAAATAGTTCTGATACTTCACACGGACAAGCATCATCATAGGCAGCCACTATAGATTTAGGGACTCAGGATGATACACAGCCAACCTGTGAAACAGTCACTAAAGACAGTCTGTACTAAAATGCTCTGCATCTTAATCATATTCCACAAAACATCTAAAAGAGAATTCCTTTTTGCCAGGGGGTGGGGGACAGAGAAGATTGTTTAAAAGTTATCTGGCAAGAGCTTTAAGGGTCAATCTATCTCATCTGAGGCCTTCAGACTGATGGTTTCAATATAAGCCAATGCTTGTCATAATCATGTAGATACTTGCCTAGACAAACTGGTCCTAAGTAGGCTCCTAGTAAATAGACAAGGAAAATAGAAAGTCCTTAAGGATTAACTCCTTTGAAGATTCGATATCAAGCTATAAGATGCTGCTGTGAGATCAGAAGTGAACTTGGTGCTCATGTACCCTGCTAGATTAGGTTATTCTTAAGAATCAATCAATAAATTCTTATTAAGGACCTACTATGTACGATAGGCACTGTGCTCAGTGCTAGAGATGCAAAGAAAAAAATGAAACAATTATGGAAAGATGAATCTAAATGTAAATTAAGGAAGAAGTGGAAAGAGTTTTACCAATGAAAATCTGATATTATCTAATAGGATTCTGTTGGGGGTGGGGAGAGTATTGATTAGCATAGCTCTTCAAAGACTCAGATTCTGGCACATAGAAGCCAGACCTTACATTCTCATGAAACAGTAACTTAGTCTAACACTGAAGAGAGTAATCTTGATGACCTAGCTTTTATACAGGAGTTGGGGGTGCAGGGATTGGGGAACAGATTTTTCATGTTCCAATGACTTTTCTAGAAACTGAGTCTGGGAAGTATTTTGAATAACTGAATGTCGAGATTCCAAGTCATCCCTTGACTTCTGACGGTCTAAGGTGAGAAGGAGAGAAGATGGCAACAATTGAGATGGAACTGTGTGAGACCAAAAGACTAAACTATAGGAGAAAGAGTAGGGGCTTTGGTATTGATGGGGGTTGGAGCCATAGGAAGCACCAAGACTCTCAGGATCTACATGCCAGGCAATTTGGCAGATTCAGGGAAGGTCCATCAGGTAGTGACTTTTTGATCTTGTGGACTGCTAATCAATGAATATAGCATAGCTGTTTAAGAGTCTTAACCATTTTTAACCTCACATTCTTCATTTATAAGACAAGGGGATTAGACTGGATGGCATCTGATATCCCTTCTAGTCCTAGCCCTACAATACTATGAAGATAATTCAAGGTAGCTTTTACTAGGACTCTTAATGTAGCAATATTCTTCTTCTTCTTTTTTTAAGCAATTGGGGTTAAATAACTTGCCCAAGGTTACACGACCAGTTATTTTGTGTGGGTGTTAAGTATCTGAGGCTGGAACTGATCCCGGGTCATCCTGACTCCAGGGCCGGCACTCTTACTCACTGCGCCACCTAGCTGCCCCTAGCAATATTATTCTAAAAATATTCTCAATGCCTCATAATCATTTAATTTCTGTTTTTTTTCTTTAAATAATTTTCTTTAAATTTTTTTACTGATATCATTTAACATCACCTTTATTTCTAACTAGATCCTTCCCTCTTCTCCCATTCATTGAGCCAAAGTTTATAACAAAAAAAAGAAGAAAGTTGATCAAAACTAACTCAGTTCCCTTTTAAAAATTAAAAAAGAAAAGAGAACATTTCTAGACCAAAAAATTCTCTTTTTATGGGGTTGCAGGTTTTAAAAAGGATCTTTACATTGTTCAGACCTAGGACCATCATATAATATTTCTGATGTTTGACTCTTTAGTCTTAGGTTTGGCATCCTTCCAAAGGAATTTTTTTTAAATTAGGAATTGATGCTGGGGACTCTAGTCTAGGAAATCAGATAAGAGAAGCAAGCATACAAGCTTGCATCCAGTCTCTAGATACCGCAGGTAACATAACTCTAAAAGGTTTTGTTTTTTACACAATATCACTGATAACCACTGCAAATTTATATCCTTTCCATATATAACTATTCAAGGACCTCCTTCATCTACATTCAAAGCATATGCATTTGCTTTCAAGAACATTTAAGACATGGTGCCACAGACTTTGAAAGCAATGTCAAAGACTCCCAAATGAGCTGAAGGACAGCATTGTACTGATTTTCAAAGGGACTATTTTGAAGAAAGTAATAGTTATTTATGTGTATAAGTTCTGATTTTTTAAAATTTAGTCACATTAAGTAACAGTCACAACTTGTTCTGTGCATGCTTTAGAACAACCAATGTGCTGGGCATGATGGGGTATCCCTTGCTGCTAGGGAAGCAGTCGCTTGAACTCAGAAATTCTGAGTTGCAGTGGACTAAGCTAAGCAGATGTCCAAACTAAGCCTAAGACCAATATAGTGAGCCTCCTGGAAAATGAGGTGGCCTTTAAGTAAACCAGTCTAGGTCAGAAACAGAGCAGGACAAAGTTCTCAGGTCAGTCAGAATGGGCACTATACTTCTAGCCTAGGTTATATAAGGATATTTAGCCTAACAAATGATAATAATAACTATAAGTGAAAATTTAAAAAAGAGATCAGGAGGATGACGAGGTACACAGATGAGTACTGCAGAAATGCAGCATCGCAGAATTTGAGAATTATAAGGGGCCTTAGCAGCCATCTAGCCCGATCTACACCAGAAAAAGAATCCTCTCACTGCAGTATCTCAGATAAAACCTAGGAGAATGGTCTGAAAACTCTGCTCTAGCCAGGACATACATGTATTTGAGTTATCCTCTAATTATTCTTTGGGCTTGACCCTAGTACGCAATTATCACTCCATATAGTCCGACTGGACTCATCCCAAGAATTGTGGCAACAAGGAGGTAAAAGCAACTTGATACATACATTCCTGAAAACCTCTACATAACTCAGAAGTTGTCAAATTGAAGAGAAATTTAAATTCTTTTTTTGAGAACTTTAAGGAGTCCTTGAGTGAATTCTTTTTTAAAGTGAAAAAACAAACCAGACCCTACCTTATTTTTGAATACATCTAGATTTTATTTTTTTTTTAAATCAGGGTATGCTTTTATTTCTTACTGGGGGGAAAAACGCAAAGCTGGCTTCCCCAGCTGTGGCCTTAAAACCAATAACAGCTCCATGGACCTGCTGTCTACAACTATTGGACCATATCAGGGTTATCCCAGTAACCTTCCTAATGTCCTTTGCTATATTATGCCCTTTGAGTTTCCAGATAGACTAATTAAATATTTTTAAAATCTTTCCTTTGACCCATAAAAATGTGCATGTCCTCTCTTCATCTATATATGATGATTTTTAAAGTGAAGGCATACTAGCCATAATAAACTTGACATAATATTTTGTGAATTTTTCCATACCAATACTATAGAATATTTTCTTATGAATTTATTGTCAACCAAAGTAGTAAGAGGCTCCACAGAGCTCCAAGGATAGGAATAAAATGCCTTAGTGGCATTTCAGGCTGCCTCCAAAAAAAACCTTGGAAGCACATTCATGATAAACTTGGGCTACAAATGTTATGAACCAATAATATATAGCAATGCATGTCAAGTAAATAAATATCAACACACACTAAATACTGTGTTCCATTTTTGTTAAGTATACTATTTCTTGATATTCTAAATAAACACAGCTATAAAACCTGGTGACTATAGCATTGTTTATTTTACATTAAAATAATCCAAGTGCAGGATGTAACCAGGTACCACAGCTGTACCTGTATAGGTGTAGAGACAGGTCTTGGGAGAGAGGTTCCCATTCTAAAATAACTACAGATCACTATGCTATTTTTAGCACATAGTTGAAACATAATAAATGTTGATTTTTTAAAATTGTAACTTAATTCGTTGTATTTGTGAGTTTGTTGGTTTCAAGAAGAGGTTAGTTAATACAGTCAGTTCTCAACTTTTGAGGGTATAATGTTCCTAGAAAACTGCAAAAGTGAAAAATGCAATGTTGATCCATTGAACCTATGGGTAATAGGAGCTTAGGTTCCTGCAACCACCAAAAACTAATCTTTCACTAGAGATTTCTGAAAATGCACTTTTCTGCATATAATTCTTTATAATAAAACATTAAATTTTATAATATACACTTTTCCCAACACAGTAACCATGAAATAACCCATAAACTGTAGTACTTAAAAATAAAATTGCTAACATGCAAAACATTTTTCTCACTAGTAATTCCTTAGAATTTTGTGAACTTTTGTCCTAACATCTCAATAAAAACAAACATTGATTTCAGACAATATTCACTTTTCATAACACATGAAATCTACAGTACCATACATACTGTATAGCAAATAGAGATTTTAAAACTAAAACATTTTTTAACCTGATTCTTAACTTCTACTCTGTCAGATGATGGTATGAAGGCTGTAGTTATATGCTGTAAATGCCCTTTGAAAACCTAGGGAGAATTTGCTGGGTCTTTAGTTGCTGCTGTTGGAAGACACTGAGACTGGTGAAGTCTTAACATCACCTCTGATACTCAGTCCTTCATGGCATTGGAGCTAGCGAAGGATACACCAGCTTGACCAGATTAGTGGGAGCATAACTGCAACATGAAACTTGAGTTTTAAAGGCAAACAATGGAAAAAAGCAACAAATGCATGGGGAACTCTTTATTTTACAAGAGTGGGTGGACAAGAACAGTAGGGTCCCTAGCAGCATACAAGCTGCTCCCCAAACTTGAGTGAGTCGTGCCTTTAATTTTTTTTTTCTCTGCTGTGCATAGCCAAGAATGTATGCAGTTGCCAATACAAAAGTGAAAATGAGGTTACTAATAAAATCACACAAATGCTTGAAGCTGAGAAAGTTAAGCATGTGAATGCTGAAGATTGACTATAGCTGTATCAATATGGAATTGGGGGTGAGACATTAGAGAGGAGAGTGAACCCCTGCTAGGAGAGAGGAAAGGACTGAAAGACGATCTTTAGTTACTTAATAGTAGTGTGCTTCAGACTAGCTTTGTTTATATATAGCCTTGCTCCTCTCTCAATTTCTCACCTTCAGACATTTTCTCTGACTTTGAAGTATTATACTAAAATACAAACATTATCTGGGAAAGGACCAATTACATAAACTACCATTAAGGGATTAAAATCGAGTGAGTTTAGTATGTAAAAATAATTGTAAATGAAGGAATATCACATTTTTTGAAAAACCACAATTGCATATAAACATAAGGCCAATGGAAATATACATGATGGATTGTGGGCAGTTGTTCTTAGCTAGGGGAGTCCCCTGGTATTTTAGGTCTGATACTGGAATGAAAAGAAACTCTCATATATCACTTAATAGTTAACACAAGGTGATTTACTAGACCACAGCAGGAGAGGGATACTCTACAAGCCACTACATTAAGAAAACCCTGAGGGGTGGCTAGGTGGTACAGTGAATAGAGCACCAGCCCTGGAGTCAGGAGGACCTGAGTTCAAATGTGGCCTCAGACACTTAATACAAAACAAACCATGTGACCTTGGGCAAGTCACTTAACCCCAATTGCCTTACCTTCCACCCTCCAAAAAGAAAAAGGAAAAAGAAAGAAAAGAAAACCCTGAGTTGGTTTAGTTGAGCATCAGACAGCACCTGGGGCTACTCAGTTTTGTACTTAGGTAGCTGTGAAGGGATGTTAATATTGCCTGAGCCTTTAGTCTTATTAGCCAATTAAGCGTTGAGGACTAGCCTAGCTTGCATGAGGAATAGATATTAGGATATTGCTCCCATCACTGTAAATCATGTGGGGGAAGAGAGAGACAAAGAGAGGGAGTGGGGGAGGTAGCCTTGAAATACATATACATATATATATGTATATGTACAGATACATAGAAAGACCTCTAGAGCAAAGGGTAGATACTCTATATGGAAGATTTATGGAAAGACATGGATAAGAATCACACAAAATATAAAGGTTGCAACTTATACCAACAGATGTGACCATTAAGAATACAGGACCCATCAAATTATTCAAACAAATTATTAATCACAATTAAATTATTAACTATAATTTAATATTTATATAAATTATTCAAACAAATAACTAATCATAATTACTCATAATTAAACTATTAGTTTAACTATGAGCAATATGACCTAAAGAAAAGATCAAAATGCCTTAATCGAAAAAACACTAACTTTTAGGTCTCTGCCAAATGAAGAATAGTATTTTCCAACCTCTCTTATAGACTTGATGTGAAGATGAAATGAGAAAATGGGTATGAAAACATTTTGAAACATTAAAACCAGTAAACAAATTCAAGCAATCAGTATTAATAAGATTGTTTTATAATCATATGGAAAGAGGTTTGGAATGGGGACAGCACATGAGACTACTAAGTTTTGAAAGGAGAGTCAGACAAAAATGCACAGCATGAGGCAAGGAATGGGAAAAGCTTGTAATAGACCCAAGGAGGGCAGTCAGATAGGAGAGTAAGGTGGTAAGCAGACATTTGGGGACTGGACTGGAGGTGGTAGGTTTGGAAGTGGGGTGGGAGTTGAAAAGGAGAAGAAAGTTCAGGGAGTAGAGGTTCGGCTTTGTAGTTTTCATGGGGTCAGCCCTGTTCAGTCAGCAAGCAATTTTAAAGCACCTCCTATATGTATGCCAGGCACTAACTTAAAAGTGCCTGCCTTAATGGAGTTTACACGACAAAGTTTAAAATCCTGGATTTGAAAAACAGAATAGTAATTAGTTGTACAGTAACTTTGTCTATGTTTATACTTCAATGTATTTTTCTCCTGGTGCAACATTGTAGACATCCACCTTTTGCAATAGTATTAAACCCTTTAACAGGAATGTCCTGGGCCAAAGGGAGGACAGTGAGTATTTTTTTTTCTTACATAATTCTAAGAGAATTCTCCCCACCTCCCAACCCAACCAACCAGAGAGCTAGACTGAAAGATTAAAATGTACTACTGTACTGCCGCCTAGTGAAAAGTTCATTAAAAAGGAAAGAAAGACCCAAAGACTCCAGCTTCTGGGATAAGAACTCACTATTCGACAAAAACCTGCTGGTAAAACTGGAAAATAGTATGGCAGAAAGTGGGCATAGACCAATATCTTACACCGTATACCAAAATAAAGCCCAAATGGGTACATGGTTTAGATATAAAAGCTGCTACTATAAGCAAACTGGGAGAGCAAGGAACAGTTTACCTGTCAGATTTATGGAGAATGGAAGAATTTATGACCAAACAAGAGAGAGAGAACATTATGAAATGTAAAATGGTTCATTTTGATTACATTAAATTGAAAACTTTTTGTATAAAGTCAATGCAACCAAGCTTAGAAGTGAAGCAGAAAATTGGGAAATAATTTTTGCAACCAGTATCTCTGATAAAAGCCTCATTTCTAAAATATATAGAATACTTAGTTAAATTTATAAGAATATATCATTCTTGGGGCAGCCAGGTAGCACAGCGAGTAAGAGCACCGGCTCCAGTGTTGAGAAGACCTGGAGATCGAATCCCGGGCTCAGACACTTAGCACCCACCCAGGAACACCTGGTTGTGTAACCTTGAGCAAGTTACTTAACCCCAATTGCTTAGGGGCGGCCAGGTGGCTCAGTGAGTAAGAGCACCGGCTCCAGTGTCGGGATGATCTGGATCAAATCTGGGCTCAGATACTCAGCACCACACCCAGAAATAATAACTGGTCGTGTAAACTTGAGCAAGTTACTTAACCCCAATTGCTTTAAAATAAAAAAGAATATATCATTCTCCAATTGGTAAATGGACAAAGGATATGAACAGGCAGTTTTCAGAGGAAGAAATTAAAGATATATATATATATATAGTCATATGAAAAAAATGCTCTATATCACTTGATTAGAGAAATGCAAATCAAAACAATTGTTAGGTACCACATTACACCCGTCAGATTGGCTAACATGAAAAAATAGGAAAATTATAAATGCTGGAGAAGATGTGAGAAAATTGGAACACTAATGCATTGTTGGTGGACTTAGGAACTTATCCAATAATTTTGGAGAACAATTTGGAATTATGCCCAAAGGGCCATAAAACTGTGCATACTTTTTAACCCTGCAGTACCACTTTTAGGGTTGTATCCCAAAGAGATCATACACATGGGAAAAGGACAGAGTGGGTGAGTATGGGCCTAATTCAGGGACCAGGGATCCTGGTGGACTTTTATCTCCCCACCACGGCTGGTGCCCTTTCTGCTCCTATGATCACAATTGTCCGTTCCTATTAGAACTGAGATTTTAAAAAATGATTATTTTCCTTTTCAGTATCATATTTTTAGACTGTTTTGTCTCTATCTAATAAAGGCAATAACTGAACTTGTGATAACAGTAGTCTTTTAAATGGCTAATAACATAAATGTATTTGTTCCCCAGGTGAAAATTACTTTGTATTTTATTATCAGACAGCAGCTGCCTGGGGACTCAGCTCTGAAAGAATAAAAGAATAGAGGATATGATCTTTTTAGCAACTGACAAAAATGTAATTGAAGGGAAGTGTGATTTCTTAAGTCAAAGCTTGTCTGCTCACAGAACAATAGGCCCAAGACTGGTGATGAAAAGTGATATGGGGCTGAGTCTGATCTTAGTGCCTTGCAGTAGGAAGCTTTATTTCATGGAGTAAATGATCATTTCCTACAAAGACTCATTCTCAGGAAGGCAGTGTGGGACAGTGGAAGAACAATAGATTTGAATATCCCAAACCAACTTTCTTTCCAAGGCTGTCACCTTAGGTAATCAATCAACAAATATCTATTATGTACCAGGTACTAGGGATACAAATACAAATGACCTGATCTCTCAGGGTCCCAGTTTCACTATCTACAAAATGAAGGGGTTGTATTAAATGACCTCTAAGATTCCTTCCAATTCTAAATATACCATCCTCTAATATGGTATCTGCCTTCTCCATCCACTGTTATATCACAGTCAGAAGCTGTCTGAGGTTTGTTACTGACAATCAATTAAAAAGTATTCATTTAGCACCTACTATGTGCTAAACACTGGGGACAGAAGTACAAATAATGAAATAATATCTACTTGCAATAATGGTTTAGTTGTTTTTCAGTCATGTCTAATTCTTTGTGACCCCATTTGGGGTTTTCTTGGTCAAGATACTGGGGTGGTTTGTCATTCCCTTCTCCAGCTCATTTTGCAGATGGGGAAACTAAGGCAAACAGGGTTAAATGACTTGCCTAGCGTCACCCAGCTAATAAGTATCTGAGGTCAGATTTGAACTTAGGAACAAGAATCTTCCTGACTCCAATCCCAGGACTCTGTCCATTGCACCAACTAGCTTACTTACACATAGACACACACACAATATTAATTACATACGGTGTCCTAATGGGAGAAACAAATCCATATATCTATAGCATATTTCTCAACCCTAAAATTTGTCCATTCTGTAGCTCACACTATCCCATCTAGGCTCTCTGTCTCTCTAGATAGCAGCTCCTATTAAATCTGACACACTAATCTGACCTAACAGAGAACAGCGTCTCTCCCATTCATCCTCTCCTCTTTGCATACATGGGTACTACTCTAGTTCAGGCCCTCACTAATGTTTGTTGGACTATTATAATAACCTTTTCACTGAATTGACTCCAGTCTTTGTCCTTTTTGACCCACCTTCCAAAGTTGCCAAATGGATATTTTTTTACACATATGTCTAATGATACCATTCTCCTGATCAAGAAGCTTTGATAGCTCCTGAATGTGTCTAGGATCAAGTATCTAGTGAGAATAATCAACTGATACTGCCTCCTTTTAATTTGTGGGCACTTGGGTCACCTCTGGGGAACCATCTGTGGATTTTAGTGATAAAACCATCCCCTGCTTTCGAATGATGCAATAATCCCTTGATTCCTGTGATGGCAGAAGCGGGGAAGGAAATTGGCCATTGAATCAGAAAGAGCTACTTACCCAGTAAACTTGAAAGAAGAGACAGCTTCTACTCTCGAATTTTTTCCTTTTTCTCTCTGGAATATGTGTGATGGAAGTGTTTCTCTGGGAACTCTCCTGAAAGAGATAAAAGCCTCCCAATGATAGCAATCATGTTTTACCCCCCCACAGCTAAGGGCATCTGTTGCTGTCTAGGTGAGCCTAAATCTGGGTATTGGGCCCCTGGCTGCTTTTTCTACTGTTTATTTCCTGGGTCAGAAATTCTGAGATGAATGTTTCAAACCTGGGAAATGACCTTGTGATTTTGTGAGGTCAGAAGCTTCTGGTCCCTCAGTAGGGTGTTGGGTGTTCTGTGGAAGGTGCTACCTGAAACTTCTACAATTCCTGGAAAAGAAGATGACTGCTGACAGGACAAGTCTAAGTCCTTCCTTGGTTTGCTTTAATATATATGACATGGACTTTGAGGAAGCTGTTCAGACAATGCTGCACTGAAGTGAAAGTCAAACACCTATTGGGAAGTCACACCAAATGTCCTGCTTTATGTCTCAGCATGCTAGTAAACATATAACACAAACATAATCTATAGTGGGAGTTATAGATTATTGTGTTATGTTTATATCTGTATCAATGTATACTTTAAAATCTTTTGGGTTTTTTTTTAGTTACCAAAATATTATTAAAAACCAAGTTCATTGACCCCAGGTTAAGAATCCCCAGATAAGATGTTCTGATCCCAGGTTTCAGTTTTTCTAGAAGCTGAGGCTGGTGGCGATCCTGTGTGTGAGGGGCTTGGGGAGGGGAGCTGACCTGAACTGCTTTCAAGTGTAGCATTGACTAGGTGAGCTCATTTCGAGAGATTCCTGTGTTGGAGCCAGACTGAAGTAGAGACAGAACCCTTCCCATCCCATTGTTGCAGGGGCTAAGCACATATTACTTGAGTTGCACTCTGCTCTACTGAAGGGCTAAAGCCCTGACCAGGACAGTTCTGTCAATGTCTGGGTTTAGCTCTAGACTTAGTTTTATTATTCTCTTTCCAGTCTTCCATGGAGATGGCAACATGGACCCTCCTGGGGCTAGTCAGGTGGGGCCTTGGCCTCTCTCCTCTATCAGGCGGAGATAGGTAAGGGACTGACATCCTGAGGTTCAGGGAGAAATGGGGGTACATCCCCTGGCCAGCAGCCCTCTACACCTCCTGTTACACCTACATCCTCTCTTTATCCAGAAGCAGGGTGCTCATGAGATCAATGACCAGAGAGACTGGCTGGACAGTGTCATATTCAGCAAAGAGATGGCACATGTTTTCTGCAGGCTCTGTCAAACTTTTGGCAATAAAGCCAAAAATCCGGGAAGATTTGCAATACTTCTGCTACTTCCTATTCCCATTCCATGCCACAGAAATGAAGGGTGGCAAGTGGATAATGGTGCCGGAAAAACACTTTTCTTTGCACATCGGTAAGGGTGATGCCCTACTCTGTGACCTTAACATGGACCACAGTAGGTGTGGGGAGGGTGTCTCTCTAAAAGATGGTGGAAACAGCCTTCTGCACAGCCATGGTCATTGTCTCCACACTCATAGAGGTCAGGTACAGGGCTTGGCAGCTGGCTGATTTCTTTAATTGAGAGGCCTTGCTGTCTGCTGGGGGATCTGAGGCCCCATCTCCGCCTCCCAATTCTTTCCTGGGAATGATTATCTTACAGGGCAAGGCTAAGGGCATGATGGAGTGCTGGTATACAAAGGCCGACAAGCTGCCAAAGTAGGGCTCCTCTCCAGCCCTTTGAGGTGCACCCCTTTGGCTGATGATTCAGTGAGGAAGTGTCGAATGAGGTCAAGGTCGCTGCTGTCTGCTCCTTGATCCCGAGTTATGCTTGGTTTAAACCAATACTTGGATTTGTCCATTACAAACTTCATGGTTGGTGGTGGAGTGTCTCTGCTGGGACCCTCTGAGAAGGAGATAAGGGAAGTATCTGAGGGGGTCTTGCTGTGGCTTCTGAGGGCTACATAGGGACTGCTGGGAGCATCATCCATGGGCCGCACAAAGCTATGATGTCGGCGACGAGGCTGTGGAGAAGCAAGGCCTGGTTCTGGACAGCCATTGATCAGCACAATGGAGATGTCCACCATGGAATTAGCAATTGATGGGGGGCAGCTGCTGGCATGCTCTTTCTGCAGTGGAGGTGAGTGTGAGCCAACAGGCTGACCCACAGTGGAGACTGGTGGTGTTAGTCCTGAGTCAGGGCTCTGGATGTGGAAGTAACTGGGTCTCCCACTGGGAGACAAGGTGCCAGGGTTGTGGATACCGGAGGAAGAGCCTCTGGGGCATTCTGGAGATTTGTAGGCAGGCTGGTGGCTGGAGGTGGTGGTGGAGAGCAAAGATTGGCTGCTGCCAAACGCATAGCTGGTGTCGGAGCCTGGGCTGCTGGACAACAGAGAAGCCCCACTGCCTCTCTGCAGTGCCCAGCTCCCCAGTGAAGGCATTGGCACAGCTCCTGAGCCTGGAGAAGCTTCCAGGAGAAAGCTGTCCCTCTGAGGACCAGGGTGCTTGTTCTTGGGATGGGGAATGGAGATACCAGGGGAGGGCAAGTGGTGAGATGACTGCTCTCCCACTAGAGGTGGAGGCTGCTGATGCAGGTGGTGATGTTCCCTATGCTGGTTCCCAGAGAAAATGAGGCTTTCTCTGCTGGCACTGTTTTCACGGGGGGTGTCTCTGCAGAGGAGGCTACCACCACTGAGAGGTGATCCACAGGAAGGGATGACTGAGGGACTGGCACAGAACTGAGGGGGTTCCTGGCACCTCGAGTTGGCAGATGTCACCTCAATATACTTTATCTCTAACACTTCAGCGTCTTCTTTTTTGCTCCTTGATACTGTGACATTGGGGGTTGGGGCTGGGTTTGCTCTGAGGCTTTCTGCCCCTGAAGGCAGAAGTTCAAAGTTAGGGTCAAATTCAAGGATCATCTGGTTGAGGCTCTCTAGGGAGAAACCAATGGAGGAAGTTAGTTCATCAGTCTAGCCTGTGTCCTGATACATTCTGGGCTAGGGGAGGCGATTCAACTTGGTCACTGTTGGTACTGCCTGTCCTGCCCCAGAGCTGTTCCTTAGAGCATAACTGCCCCTGCTGGGGAGTGGTTGTCCCTTGCCAGGCATGGGGGCCATCAGGACCTGGGTCCCCCAGCCATCCGTGGTATAGTATGGACACTGGGGGGCCAGGTTGGTGCTCGGGGCAGGAAGAAATCTGTTCCTGGTCTCCTCTGGAGGGCCTATACAGACATCAGCATCTGGTGGACATCACTTGGGACATGGTCAGTGGCCCTTTGTTCTTAGGTCACCCTTCCACGGTCCTTGTTCCAGTCTTGATAAGGAGGTTATCCTTAGCTTCAAGTGCCCAAGGAGATCTGTGAAACAGCTGCCTGGGTCCACCTCGGATGAGATGCTTTCCCTGAGGCTCTCCTGCTGTAACTGGTCTCCCGGGACTGAGGCGGGCTTCACGGCCAGGTGCGGAGTATACAGAGGCTCAAAAAAAAAAAATCTTTTGTTTTTAGTATTTCTTTTGTGTTAGAGGAAATAAATAGCTGTCCTATAACCATTCTACTTTGTACATTGAGTACCTTTCTTCTACATTTTGGGAAGTCCATAGACTTGGTCCAAATCTAAGATGTAAGTGATTTTTCCCTTCAGCTGCAAGATGGGGAAACAGAGTCAGAGAATGAGAGAGTCTGTCTCCTCTTGTTAGAGACCAGGTTCCTCTTCAACTAAAGTCAAGTTCCATGAATGGGTCTCTAGAGCTGGGCCACCTTACTGGGAGAGGAGTACCCAAACCCCTCTAGCCCAGGGACTGTTTGTAAAGCACTTTAAAAACCTTAAAAGTGCTATATGAATATTAGCTATTGTCAGGAACCCCCTGAGAAGACCACCCCTGTCTTTTTTACTATTGGGAGACACGTTGGTTTCCAGAGCTAAAGCCCAGTGAGCAAGCTGTACCCTCGGCTTGGCATAACAACAATCCTTTGAACTCACCCTTTGGATGAACTCTGCCACAGCAAAATCCCAGAAATGTTTCTGCACCAGCCCCAGTTGGTTCCTGAGCTCAGACAAACACCTGCGGGAATGATGTATCTCTCATGAAGCCTTGCTGTCAATCAAAGTTGCCTAATTGTTGCTGTTACCCTTCATGGTCAGGGCTACAGCTCACTGTGTAGCCACTGCTATATGTGTCAAGGTTTGGCCTTACGAAAGCAGGTTTCCTTCCAGAAGAGGTCTTGGCACATGTGTCTAGTTTCCCTCCTCCAATAGAACAAAGAAAGCTTTTTGCTTATGACCATTGTTAGCTCTTTGCTTTTATTTTATTCCTTAGAGTTAACTATAGTTGTGATAACCTGTGTGAGCTCTTTGGTATTTTCAGGGTTAATAGCAGTCACATAACCTCGGTGGCTTTTTGGTCATTTGTTTCCAGAGCTGATACTGTCATTGTTGTTAGGAAGACAGACTCTTCTGTTTGGCCCTTGAAGGTCTTTCCAGTCTGGCTCCAATCTCTCTTTCTACCTCATTATTCTCCCCATATGCTCTGTGTGCCAGACTGGCCTTCTGCTGTGTACAGTTTTCCACCCCCAGCTTCTGCACAGGATCCCCTGGATTCCCTCTCCTCACCTCTCATGATTCCTAGCCCCCTACAACATTCCGTTCAGAAGCCAGTTCCTAAAAGGTTTTTGCTGGTTCCTCTAACTGTTAGTTCTCTAGCCTCTCCCCCAAAAATAAAAACTAGAAGGAAAAAAAAACCAGGTTTTTTTTTTCTTTCTATAAACTTTGTAGTTACTTATCTGTGTATACATTGTCAGCCTCTGGTAGAATGCAAGCTTCCTGATGCTAGAGTGTCGTTTTTGGTCTTGATCCTCCAGGTGACATTAAGCTTCTGTGTGTAGTGCTTGGGACGCAGGGTCTGTAGTCAGGATAGACTCGAGTTCAAATCTGGTATCCGATACTTACCAGCTGTGCTGGTCTCATTTGTCTCAGTTTCCTTAATTGTAAAATGGGTATAAGTCTCACCTGCCTCTGAGTTGTGAGGAACAAATAAAGTGCTTTGCCCAGTATCTGGCCCATAGAGGGTGCTTAGTAAATGCTTATTTCCCTACTTCTTACTTATCCTACAAAGTAAGACCTTTACACACTTAAAATAAGATCTTGACCCTCACAACAATCCTGTGGAGTGTTACATATTTATTGCCACCATTTTGCAGAGAAACTGATGGCCCAGAGAGATAAGTAATTTGCCTCAGGTCACACAGTTAATATAAAAGCAGGCTTTCAACTCAGCCCTTTCTGGCACTCTTATCTACTCCATGCTGTTTCCTCCTGAAGACCAGGACAAAGGTTTGCTCATCCTTTAACCTTGTACAGCCAACTAGGTTACTCAACAGTTAGGGGCCCACTGGGTGCAAAGTACTACACAAGGAGCTGGAGACGTAAAGATAAAAACAAACCTGTCCATGTTCTCAAGGAAATCATATTGGTTCATAGATTTGGGGATGAAAGGGTCATCAGAGGCCACCTCATCCAACCCTTTCATTTTACAGATGAAGAA
Organism: Petaurus breviceps papuanus; assembly: GCF_028583685.1. NCBI lineage: Eukaryota > Metazoa > Chordata > Mammalia > Diprotodontia > Petauridae > Petaurus > Petaurus breviceps. The sequence continues at coordinate 209,941 of NW_027185665.1, forward strand.
AATGGGGCCCAGTTAGGATAAATGATTTGCCTAAGGTCACACCGGCATTAAGTGTCAAAGGTAGGACGATTATTTATTTATTTATTTATAACATTCATTTTCTTAAATTTTGAGTTACAAATTTTCTTTCTCTACTCCTGGAGAAGGCAAGCAATATAATTATTATACATGTGAAGTCTTGCAAAACACTTCAATATTAGCTGTATTGCAAAAAAAAAAAAAAACCCCACAAAAAACACAAACCCAAAAACCAAACCCCAAAGAAAAGAAAGAAAATTAAAAAAGAAAAAATAAAGGCACACTTGGCAATATTGCAGGTTTGGTTCCAGAACAGCACAGTAAAGTGAATCACACAATTTTTTTGGTTTTCCACTACATATAAAAATTATATTTATACTAAATGATAATCTATTAAAGTGAGCAATAGTCTTATATCTAAACAAATATACATCTATAATTTAAAGTATTTTATTGCTAAAAATGTTAACAATCCTCTAATCTTTCAGTGAGTCATAATCTTTTTTCCTTGTGAGGGGTCCTGCTTCGATGTTAATGGCTGCTGGTGAGTAGGGTAGTGGCTGCTGAAGATTGTGGTGGCTTTGGCAATTTCTTAAAATAAGACAACAATGAAGTTTGCTGTACTGATTGACTCTTTCACTTGAACATTTAGAGGCAATTGTAGGGTATTTGAACTGGTCTAATTTCAGTATTGTTTCATCATAGAGAAGGCCAGAGGTCAGGGAGAAGGAGTAAAAGAGGGAGAGGGAGAGACAGAGACAGAGAGACAGACAGAAAGAGACAGAGAGAATAGATTCCCATTCCCCTTTCAGTGGAGCAGTTATAACATACACATTTATCTACTAAGATCGTCATCTTATATGAGCACAGTTTGTGATGTCCTAAAACAATTACAATAGCTAACGTCAAAGATCACTGATCCCAGATCGCCATAACAAATATAAAAATAATGAAAGAGTTTGAAATGTTTCAAGAATTACCAGATACACAAAGTGAGCACATGCTGTTGAAAAATGATGCCAATAGATTTGATTGATACAGTATTGCCACAAACCTTCAATTTGTAAAAAAAAAAAAAACCACAATATCTGTAAAGCACAATAAAGTGAAGTGCAATAAAATGAGGTATGCCTTTATGTTTTAACTTGTACTCAGAGCTCAACAGTTCTATCCCTGGAGCTGGATAGCATTTTTCATCATGGATCCTTTAGAATTGTCTTTTATAATTTTATTGATTAGAATAGCTAAATCTTGCACAGTTGATCATCATTACAATATTGCAGTTATCATGTACAATGTTCTTTTCATTCTGTTCACTTTACTTTGTATCAGTTCATATAAGTCTTCCCAGATTTTTCTGAAACTATTCCCCTCACTTCTTATAGCACAGTAGTATTTCATCACAATCATATACCACACCTTGTTCAGCCACCCCTCAATTAATGGACGTGTTTTCTAATTCTTTGCACAGGTAGGACAACATTCGACTATCTGCATTACTCATTTTTGGATTTAACATATATCCACAGTTGATATTATTTAACCATTTCATGTAGGTTTCTCATCTTACAACCACAATGCAAATTTCTTTGGTGAAGGGAAATATCTTTGTATTAAACCCCTGCATCCCAGAGTATATCAAGCACTGCGCTAGCAGACAGTTACTTCTTGAGTACTGGTTGAGATGAACTGATGCAAGATGCATTATGGTCTAATAGAAAGAGAAGTGGATTAGGAGTCTGAAGCCCCTGGTTCATATCCCACCTTTGATACTTCCTCCCTGCATGATCTTGAGCAAATCACTCCATCTTTTCACACGTTTGTTTCCACTTCCATAAAATGAGGGAGTTGTGCTAACTGGCTTTTAAGGTGCTTTCTGATCTTACAAATTATGTCAACTGCAAGTGTTCCTGCTCTGCCAATAACCAGCTGTGCGACTTTGGACAAGCTACTTTGCCTCAATCAGCCTCCGCAACTTCATTAAGATCAAAGTATGAATGATCCCTAGGGTGCCTAACATGAACTCTTCTTCATGAAGTCTTCTCTACTATGGCTTAGTGGAAAGAGTTTTGGATCTGGAGTCACAGGACCTGAGTTCAAATCCCTCCTCTGATGATACCTGAGTGACTTTTAGCAAGGCACTTAATATCCCTGGGTCTGTTTCCTTAAATGTGAAATGGGGGAAGGTAGACTTCAAGATCCTCTCCAGTTCTAGATATATAATAGTTCTGTTTCTTAGCCTTTCCTACCCCCTTCCTTGTGGGACAAGATAGCACTTGATTTAAAATTTTACCTAATCTAATCCTTGCTCTTAGGTCATGTAACTCCATGGGGTGGCAAAATACAATCTTGGACGTGGTTCTGCTTATATTATTCCAAGATTATAGTCAGGGAGGACTATCTTCTTGGCAGTTAAGAAGAGAAAACAGTTATGAAACCTGAACCTTTGGCTTCAAAATGAAAGTCCATGAGAATAGTCAGTACTGTGGGAGGAGGTACTCATGCTTATGCACAAAGTAACCGAGTTGCATCAGAAATTTTGGATCATGATTGCTCTGAGGACTCAATCATCTCTTGAAAGAAAAAGATCTCTTTGGTCTCCCATCTGCTGAAGCATATTTGGAAGTAATCTCGAGTTACAAAATCTTGGGAAGAGACAAGGTAATTCTGACTGGGCACCAGGTCATACTTGACATCACAGAAAAACCTATTTAATCCCTAAAGTAAGTAATGGTGTGGGGGTGGAGAGACATCCTTACAAACTAACTTTGGACTTTGGATCTTAAATATCTTGTTAGACTTCTATGCAAAGAAAAAAAACCAACTCTAGTGAGAAGTTTTTCCAAAATCCATATTTTTAAGTAATTTACATGATACATAGGGAAGAATTCCTTAACCCTTTGCACAGGTAGTAGGATATGGGTGTGGAATGCTGCACTAATATTTTGGTTTCACTGAATTGCTTTTATTCTCTTTTTAAATTTTGTTACAAGGGAGGACTTTGGAGAGAAGGGAGAGGTATATATTCAGAAATTAGTGATACGCTGACGAAGATATAAAGTTTTTTTTTTTTTTAAGGAATGCATTGCTCAGTATGATGCATGGGACAAAAGAAAAAAACAGAGTTATAGTTATTGAATAATATTCTTGACCATTAAGCAAAGTTTTAAGGAAGAATATGAAAAATGTAGGTATTTGTACCTGTAGATAAGTAGATACTACTACTTTGGTAAACTCTCATTTGTTGGCATAATTTCTTCCCAATATTTTATGGCATAGATGATGTAAAATTATCTATGGTTGCATGCGCTGGTGGGGGAAAAATCCACACCCATGATCACAGAATCAAAGGAATGTAGAGCGGCAGGGGACATCTGGATGACAGAGTGGATGGATCTCTCAGAATTTTCTTGAATTTCCCTAAATTCTCTCTTGTGCCAACTACCAAATAATATAGTATTTGCTGTAGTATGTCTGGCAGTAACACATACAGTTTATCTATGGCAACAGAAGAGAGAGCATAAAACTTGCACTGACCCTGAAGTCATGAGACCCGGAGTCCAACTTTCCTCTGATGCTTTCCTACCTCTGTGACCTCAGGCAAGTCATGTAACCTTCCTCATCCCTGAAAAGAGATATAAGGCTTCTGAGGACCCTTCTAGCTCTAGACCTGTAAGAGGTACTTACTATTCCATCTCTATTGATCAATTTCACTGAGTGAAGTAGGTGTCTGACGGTGGTTTATTCAAACTCTGTCAAATCATGCCCATCTGAAGTGTACTCCATGGGCCGGGAGGCACCGGACTATTGTGCCTAAGGGTAATGAGACCAAGGATTTTTACATTTTTAATTTTACATCCTTTTGACTCCTCAGGAAGTCAGACTGAGGTTTTGTGATTGTGTTGTAATTGCATGAGTAACTGCCAAGAACACACATGGATAAAACTGTTGTTCCTTTGAGGCACAGGCAATACAGCGGAGCTGATACAGGGCAAGGGCGCGTTCTAGACCTAGCATTAGGAAGACCTGAGCCTGAATCTTGCCTCTGACTTGTCTGACCGAGAGCGATTCACTCAGTCACTCTCAGCCTTACTTTTCTCATCTGTAAATGAGAATAGGAAAGGCACAGGCCTGAAAGAGATCCTTTACATATATAAAGCCCTTTGCAAACCTTAAGGCGATAGATAAATTATTACTGTGGATGAAAACAACGTATGGACAGAACCTGTGATTTCATGGGTGTCTGGAGCTTCTGGGAAGAATTTCCTCTAGCAATGCACATAGGCAGCTCCTCAGAAGCTCATAGTTTTAGGGAGCTGTCCGGAATGCCTGGAAGGGAGGGGGAGGAAAGGAAAGGAAAGGAAGGAGGAGGGGGGAGGAGGAAGAAGGAGGGAAGGGGGATGGGTCAGGAAGTACTTATAGTCAGTCTCTTCCAGGGCACCTCGCTAGATCCGAGTAAGGGCGCCGGGCTTCACTTTCGCCACTACGCAGGCGCTCCGCCGCCCCCCACCACCGCCCCCCTCCCTGCAGCCTTGGCATCAAGTCCAGGAAGCCTCTCGGGTCACTAAAGCACCGTCCCTCACCCTGCAGCCTTGGCATCAAGTCCAGGAAGCCTCTCCGGTTACTAAAGCACTGCCCCTCCCAGCAGGAGGGGCTCCCGGGCCTCGGGAGATCACCCATGGCTCTCAAAGGGGTCCGGGTGCTGGAGCTGGTTGGCTTGGCCCCAGGACCCCACTGCGGCATGATCCTGGCCGATTTCGGGGCCCAGGTGCTGCGAGTAGAGCGGCTGGGCCACCACGACCCTAAATGGATGGCCAGAAGGAAGTGGTCCTTGGCCTTGGACTTGAAGCGGCCCCAGGGGGCGGACGTGATGCGCAGGCTCTGCCGCCAGATGGACGTGCTGTTAGAGTCCTTCCGGCCAGGTGGGAGCGAGAAACCCCCAGCTCCAGCCCACGTCCTCGGGTCCTCCTCCCCCTTCCGTCTCCTTTCGGCCTCCCTCCCCCTGCCCTACCTAGGCCCCTACTCTCTTTCTCTCTTCTTCCCTCCCTCACTCCCTTCCCATATCCCTGCACCTCTACATCACTGCCGGATAGGTTTCAAAAACCTGCCTTTGGAAAGCTACAAATAATTTTTAGTTCGTAGGGCTGAGCTAAACTTGATAAATATAAATAACTAGTTTTTCATAGATTCTTAAAGTTGTTAAGCAAAAAAAAAAAAATGACTTTAGGGGTGGCTAGGTGGCACAGTGAATAGAGTATCCGCCCTGGAGTCAGGAAGACGTGAGTTCAATCCAGCCTCAGACTAGTGATCTTGGGCAAATTACTTAATCCCAATTTCCCTGCCTTTCCCCTCCAAAAAAAAAAAAAAGAAAGAAGTAAAAAAAGGAAGAAAACCTTAAAATAAAAAAAAAAATGACTTTAAATGTTTACATTCTACTTAGGTATCATGGAGAAATTTGGACTTGGTCCAGAGGTTCTGCAGAAGGACAATCCAAGGCTTATCTATGCCAGATTGACTGGATTTGGTCAATCGGGAAGTTTGTCAAAAGTAGCAGGTCATGATATCAATTTTTTGGCCTTGTCAGGTACGTTGGGGAATATTCTTTTTTTTTTTTTACATTTTATTAAATCCACTCCGCTCCTGGTCTATGGTTTAGTTCACTTCAACAAGAAATTAGAAATATGATCAAGTATCAAATCTTGAACAGCCTTAATTAGAGATTATTAACTCAGTAAGGGAGGTTGATTTGACTTGTGAGATGACTAATTCCAAACTTTTCTGTAGGCTCCTTGAGCCCTTTAAAGTTTGCCATTGTTTTTTGTCCATATGATTACCCTGTTGGTAAGCGTTGTAGGGCATGAAATAGACCCAATAGGATTTCCTAATTTCATTATTTTGACAATTACGACCCTTAAATAAGAGTGAGTACTGACCAAAGGAACTCTTGCATTCCCTATGATATCATATTGAAGTGTTCTGTATTTGAGAGCCTGCATACTATAATATAATGGAAAGCATTCCTTCTGGACTTGGGGTCAGGAAGGTTGAGTTTAAATTCCAGCTCCAGCATTTATTAATAATGTGACCACTGGCAAGTCATTTAACCAATTGGGACTTCCTCAGCTTTCTTATTTAGAATAAGGATAAATGATACTTTATGCTACTCATCTTTTTGTAAGAAATACTGTGAAAACATACTTGTCTTAATATAAAAAAAGTGCTCTTTAAATCACAAGGTGCTATGTTAATGTGAACTATTATCGCTGACAAAAAAGAATTAATATTTTCTCCCACATGCAGTTTTCACATTTACTTTCACTTTTGATCATTTTAATGTTTCCTGGTGTTCATGTTTTGAGTCTCTTTTATAAAGAGAAAGTGATTATCCTTCCATAGAAACTTCATGTCATTTCCATATTGAGGCATGAAATCACCCTTGCTTTTCAAAGGCTTAGACAAAGGAAACACACATTCCTGCATGTTCTAGAAGCCAACAAACTTTAATAATCATAATAATAGCTAGCATTTATATAGTACAATAAGGGTTACAAATTGCTTTATACATATTAATTCATTTTGTTTCCGTAATAGCTCTGGAAGGTAGGTAATATTATTATCACTGTTTTATAGATGAGGAAACTAAGGCAAGCAAAGCTTAATTTATATGTTCATGTTATACAGCTAATATCTGATGCCATATTTTAATTCAGACTCCAGATCTAGCAGACTGTGTCTACTGTCCAAGCACTACTCTAACAAAATACAGAAAGGAGGGGAAGGATACTAAGAATTATGTAATTCTTAAGATATCAAAAGAAATGCATTTAACTATTATGTCTCATAAAGTATGGCATTTGTATATAAGAAGTAGACATTACATTTTGACATTCTTAGTACAAGTGAAATGAAAAACATGAAGAATTTATAGCCAAATGGAAAGTCAACTCATAGAACCTCCTCAGAGAAGCAAATAAAGAAGTTCACCTAGTTGATTTTATTATAAAATAACATAATTTGATTGGACATTTGGTCTTCTCATCTCATTTTGCATTTATAATAATAAGCATATGGATTATCTTGAAGATAACAGTAGCTTATATGCCATTATAGCAGAGGATGAAATCAATAATTTCTCTGAAAACTTGATAACTTCTCAAGACTAAGAAAAGTTTTTTCTGCCCTCTGATTTCAATGTGAAAATGAGTAGAAAGATAGCAAAAATTTTAGAAAATACAGTTTACTGTCAAGAAATAACTTTGAATTTCAGTAGTGCTTTCAGATCACTCTCCTAACAGTAATCCTATGAGATTGACTATATAGGTATTTTATTTTCCATTTTACAGATCAGGAAACTGGTGCTCAGAGAGAGACTTCACTGTGTGACCCTTGGCAAGTCACTTAACCTCCCAGTGGCCCAAAGAACTCTTAAGACTATAAATTGTAGAATATTTGAAGGTCTCCATTGGCAGAATGAATTTTCCCACCCAGAGTGTGCTCTCTCAGTGAACTCCATCCCTTATCCTTATGTATTCTTGAAGAAATACTTTATTTAACCCACATGTACAAGAATATTTATAGCAGCTCTTTTTGTGGTGGCCAGGAACTGGAAATTAAGGGAATGCCCATCGATTGAGGAATGGCTGAACAAGGTGTGGTATATGAATGTAATTGGATACTATTGTGCTATAAGAAATTATGAACAGGCAGACTTCAGAGAAATCTGGAAAGACTTATATGAACTGTAGCTGAGTAAAGTGAGCAGAACCAGGAGAACATTGTACACCTTAACAGCCAGAATATGCGATGACTGATTTTGATAGACTTGGCCCTTCTTAGTAATGCAAGGACCTAAGATGAATCCAAGGGACTCAAGATGTAAGGTGCCATCTACATCCAGAGAAAGAACTATGGAGTTGGAATACAGAGCGAAGCAGACTATTTTCTTTTTTTTTTTCTCATGGTTTCTTCTATTCATTATAATTCTTCTATGCAACATGAATAATATGAAAATGTGTTGAAAATACTTTATTTTACTTTCTGTTATAAGTAGTAGGATATTATCCCTTTGCAAAAATTCTCTCCCAAAGCCTTATTATGGCATAGAGATGATTCGAGGTCTTTTTGATGACTGTACTTTGGAATTCAAGTTTTATCTGCCATGTTCTACCAAGCCATAGAGGTTTCACATGTAGGCTTAATTCAAACTTTGTCTGCTGTCCAAAGACCAGCCCACAGAGTCTCAGAAATTATTAGCCAGCACTCAGTTTCTTTGTTGAGTGAAAAGAAATGGCCACTCATGGCAGCATGAATTGTGGAGCATAATGTTAATTTTTTAAAATAATATTTTATTTTTTCTCCTCTATTACATGTAAAAATAATTTTAACTTCTTAAAAAAGTTTTGAGTTCCAAATTCTATCTCTCCCTTCTCCACACCCCTCCCCAAGACAGCAATCTGATATAGGTTATACATGTGCAATCATGTAAAACATTTCCATATTAGTCATTTTGTGCAAGGAAACTTGAACAACAACAAAAAAAAGTGAAAAGTAGTAGCTTCAGTTCATATTCAGATAACAGTTCTTTCTCTGGAGGCGAATATCACTTTTCATCACGAGCTCTTTGGGATTGTCTCGGATCCGTTTTTCATTTTGCAATGTTACTATTTCTGCATGCAATATTCTCTTGGTTCTGCTCCCTTCACTTTGTATAAGTTCATGAAAGTCCAGATTTTTTTGAAATCATCCTGCTTTGTCATGTATTGTAGCACGATAGTATTCCATTATAATCATATACCACAACTTATTCAGCCATTCCCCAATTGATGGGCATCCCCTCAATTTCCTAGTCTTATCCACCACAAAAAGAGCTGCTGTAAATATTTTTGTAGTTTTTTTTCTCTCTCTTTTTTAAAAATCTCTTTGGGATACAGATCTAGCAGTGGTATTGCTGGATCAAAGGGTATGCACTGTTTTTTAGCGTTTGGGCACAGTTCCAAACTGAGCTCCACAATTATTAGATCAATTCACAACTTCACCAACAGTGCATTTGTGTCTCAATTTTCCTACATCCTCTCCAACATTTATTTATCATTTTCCTTTTTTTTTCATACATAATATCACTTTGGAAAGATTCCAGAGGAAGATATTGGAAGATTTCCAATAGCGTTGTTTCATGAGTAGAGAAAGCTGTTGAAGAGAAAATAAATCCACGGAGAATTCAACAGAGTATTTGGCTAAAAATCTTCCAGTATTATGATTTATAATTTCATTGATGTGGTGTCTACTTATGGATACTGAATTTTTTTCACACAAACCCTCTGTGACTTAATGGACAATCTTTGAGAACTGCAATTGCTTAAAAATTCATCACTTTTTTGCTCTGTGTTCCAGTTAGCTAAGGTAGTTCTCAGAAATGCTTAGGCTGGCATTAGGCCTCTGTACTGAAAGCATTTCCAGTTCAACTAGCACCTGCCAGAGTTTGTATTATGCTGGCATAATTCTTGAGAACCTAGTGTATCTCTGCATTATGATGAGTCATTGGAGTAGGACTTTTAATGAAGAAAGCTAATCTTGGAAGAATCCCAACTACAAGTATACTTAAAGCCAATGAGAAAATTTGTCGTAGTGTATAACATACTGCCAATGAGATGGAGAATAGAAAACATTATTGAGGTTACAGATGATTATGAAGGGAATTGGGCCCATGATATAAGAGTGAGGGATCGCAGTGGGACACTATGAGTGTCTTCCAATGGTCCATGAAGTATTAAATAAATCAAAAGAAGTCTGTTCTTGCTTTGGCTCAGTACTCTAGAGGGGGGGAAGGGAAGGAAACAAACATTTATTAAATGACTACTCTGTGCTAAGTGCTTAATATTTCACTTGATCCTCACAACAACCCTGTGAGGTAGGCACTATTTTCATCTCCATTTTACAGTTGAGGAAACTGAGGTATATGGAGGTCACATGGCTAAAAATTGCACAGGAGAAGTAGGGTTGTGAGTTACACCAGAGGAAAGAATCCCTGAACCTATAAAATCATGGATTTGTCAAGATTACTATAATTGATCTTAGCCAGGATGGGCCAAGAAGTGAGGCTTTATCAAAGAAATGGAGATTTTCATACTGTCCTATGGAGTCTGTGAGATAGTAATATTCATTAATGTCTTGAACTCTTGAGTAAAAATATAAAAGCACAGTAACACAAGCAACTGGATTAGAATTTGAGAAAACAGGTTGGTTTATAAGAAATGTCTTTACAAATGTAGGAAAGAAAAAGAGAAAGCTTTCCTCTGAATTAAAAAAAAAAGTTTTATTTTTTAAAGACTGAAATACTTTGGAATGGGGCGGCCAGGTAGCACAGCGAGTAAGAGCACCGGCTCCAGTGTCAGGATGACCTGGATCAAATCTGGGCTCAGATACTCAGCACCACACCCAGAAATAACTGGCCGTGTAATCTTGAGCAAGTTACTTAACCCCAATTGCTTTAAAAAAAATACTTTGGATTTTAAAAAACTCAAGTTTTAATTAAAAATGGGTTTTAAATTCATTGGATAATTAATCTCAGTCTCTTATTTTCTTTTTAAATGTATAGGTGTGCTGTCGAAATTAGGCAGGAGCAGTGAGACTCCTTATGCACCACTCAATCTTCTGGCTGATTTTGGTGGTGGTGGTCTGACATGTGCATTAGGCATTGTGTTGGCTCTTTATGAACGTACACAGTCTGGCAAAGGTCAGGTCATTGATGCAAGTATGGTAAGTTTCCATTACTGAAAACAAAATACCTCCTATTTTTTACCAAGTGCATTTTTTGACATTTGAAGCAACATCCAAATTTCTAAGGAAATTACTTTCTCAAGATAGCCTCATATAATTTGTTATACATCCTAAATTTATCCTGGTTAACATTTAGCTCTGGTTAACATTCTAACCATTTAATTCCCCTCATTTATACCTAGTACTTCAGTACATTTTTCCCCTTCTTATCTCCAGATTAGACTATCAGGTTTCCAACTTCTAAATTAAGTTTAAATCATACTTTCCCTCAGAAAGTGCTTCTTGGCAAATTAAAGGAAAAGAGAGTGTTTATTTAACACAACAGATTCAGGTTCTCCCACTAACCCACTAGAAACATGAATTTTTATTTAATATGTTTCTAGTCTAGATAATTATTATACAGTATTTTAATGTACTATTGTACAGAAATCTCTTTATCTCTTGTTTTAAACTCCTGCTATTTTCTTCTTTAAAGTGTTTTTTAAAGTCATTGTGAGAAAAGGTGTAGTTCTTCAAAAGACAACCAAATTGTAAAATGATGAAGGGAAGTGCAAATATTAATGAAGTTTAAGTATTAGATGCAAATTAGGTATCGAAACAATTGGCTTCAAATGGAAAATAGCAATAGTTAAGAAACCATCATTTTTCTAATTGGAGGAAGAAAGTAAACCTGCTTACTTTATTGGCATATTAGGATTCTAAGACCATCTTAGTCCAGCTTCTCATAAGTTGCTTGCTTTCATTCTACCTTTTCTTTTTGCTTTGCCGTAAGATGATTGGGATGCAAAGAGTAGAAAGAAATCATCATGGAAGCTCCTAGTTGATAAGAAATGTTGGCAAGGCTGAGTAAGGTTGTTCTGCTTATTAGCTAACAGTCAATTAAAGGTCTGTTCAGCGGGAGAGATCTTAAAGGCTGAGGGAAGCTTTTTTTTTTTTTTAACAGAAAATTGTCTTGAAACTGTAAAGCTTATCTGCCTCATGGAAAAAACCCTAGAGTCATTTTTCAAGTTAAATCACAGATTTTTCCTTTTATATGGCTCCTTTCCTGTCAATGAACCCTTCCATGTAGCAAAGAAAAAAAAAAATTTAAATCACACAGGTGACTCTGTCCATCAGTATATGCAACGTTGTATACACCTTGACCACCACTTTGCCACAGAAAGGGAGTTACATTTTGCCATTCTCTATGATGAAGATTTGTCATTACGATTACTTAGTTCTTTTCTTTGTAATAATTCTTTTCATTTCTATTACTATAATCATTTTTCCCGGGAGCAACCTATGAAACAAAGAAAAATACAAAATGGGACCCTTTCTGCTTTGACAAGTGACTAGGTGCTAAGAATTCCAGAGCTTTTTAGACTTTCTAGAAATATTAATCTAACAGCTGGCAATCGTGGCACAATAGAAAAGTGTTGAATTTGACGTCAGAGGACCTTTATTTGAATCCCAGCTCTGCCCTGTGCTATGTATGTGATGTCTGGCCTTCACTTCACTTTTCTGGCCCACGTCTTCCTCATCTATAAAGTGAGAAAGTTGAACCTGATCTCTAAGACTCCACTCAGCTCCAGATCTGTGACCCTAAGAGGTGATTACATGAATCTGTTGGAGGGAATGAAACAGTCAAAGGAGAGAATCCTGAGAATAGAACCTTGGAGAATGCCTGGTTCATGTCAAGGAGGAGGTTAAAAAACCAGTGAAGGAGACAAAGAAAGAAGGTTAAAAACAGACTGGAGAAGGATGAGAACATGTCACCGAATCCAAAGGAGTAGAGATCACTAGCAATAACAACTGATAATTATCTAATACTTTAAGGATAACAAAGTATTTTTAAAATATATCGTCTCGTATGACTCTCACAACTCTACAAAGTCAGCACTGTGAATAATTCTCCTCATTTTATATCCCAATTAAATTATTTGCTTAATGTCACAAAGCAAATAAATGTCTGAAACTGGATTTGAACTCTAGAGTCTCTAACTTCATTATGCCACAGGAGACAAAAGTAGGTGAGGACTTGGAAAAGACCATGTAATTTGGCAATTAGGTCATTGTTGATCTTTGAGAGAGTAGTTTCAGTAGAATGGCAGGGACTGAAACCAAGTGGCAAGAAGTTGAGGAGTGAGTGGGCATGAGTTAGTGGAGGTAATAAGTATATATTTCTTTGCCAAGAAGCTTGGCTAGCAATCGTAGTTGGAGAGTATGAAGAGTTTAGGAAGGTTTTTTTTTTTGTTTGTTTGTTTGCTTGATTTTTAGAGTAGGAGCAGGCAAAGAAGAAGAATGAAAGATAACAGAGAGGGGGATGATGAGTAAAGCAAAGGCCCCATAGGAGGAGGAAGAAATGTGATCATTGGCACAGGTGTTAACCTTTGTAAGGAGAAACACTTCCTCTGAGAGAGGAGAAGGGAAGAAATGGAGAAGTTTGAGGTGTGGAAGAAGGATGTTGAAAGAATGCATTTGGATGGTCTTGAATCAAGTAGGATGCAAATTATCTGCTGAGAATAGGGACTGATTTACTCTAATTGATCATCCATTGTTGGGATGAAGCTTCCCAGAGTGACTGTATTGTAGAAACACCAAGAAATTTACTATAAGATTTCTGGAAAATTCAGGGACTGAAATCATAACAGCTAAAAACACAAAGAGATGTTCAGGTTGTCTGTAGACAGCTTTTGGGGGTTTGGGGCCAGGCAATATTCCTCTCCAGTGAAATAATTCCCTGGTGGACTAACCACAACTTTGATTCATTAAGGAGGTATTATTGCATGAGAGATAGGGTGGTGAAGTGCATAGGCACTTTGCTTTGGAGTTAAGACCAGGGTTTGAATCACGCTTCCAGCATGTACTAACTATGGGACTTTGGGCAAGTCACTTAATATTTCTCAGCCTCAGTGTTTTCATCTGTAAAATAAGGGGTTATACTTCACTGCCGAGTTCCTTTGTAGCTTTAAATTTAAGTTCCCTTAAAAAATTAATTCTGTTTTTCTAACATGGAAAGTGTTTCTATACCAACTCTTAGAAACAACACCACCCACAAAAACCTGCTGAAACTGATTTTGTTCTTTACCATATGAACAATCTGTATCAACTATTTAATTTGTAAACCAAATGACACTTATTTTGCTTCTTTCCAGGTGGAAGGAACAGCATATCTAGGTTCTTTTCTGTGGCATTCACAAAACACAGTACTGTGGAGCCAGCCTCGAGGACAGAATGTGTTAGATGGTGGAGCACCTTTCTATGAAACGTACAGGACTTCAGATGGGAAATTTATGGCTGTTGGTGCCATTGAGCCTCAGTTCTATGCACTGCTGATTAATGGTAACAAGTGTTTGGAAGCCCCTGCTTGTTTGTCTATTTTTATAAGTGTTTTAGTCTCGGATTATTTGGGTGACCCTTTGAAATTTAAAATGCTGCTTTCCTATGAGTTTATGTTCTGAGTAAACAACATATTATAATTTACTTTAACATTTAATATTATAGGTTATGTTTTTCCTAATTAAAAAAATTCACATTTGGTTCTTGTAATCTTTCTGAGTTTTGAAGGACATGTGGAAGGACAATATTTGAAGGACAATGTTAAGACCTTTTAAGTACTTAAAATCTCCGTCATTCAATTCAGTCATACATTTATTACTTTTTCATTACTGTGCTAATGCAGCAGGGTAGAAATACAAGCTTACCATGTGAATTTTCATCCCCAGTACATGCCCCCACTTTCGCTTTGTAAGTGATCCACTTCAAATACCTTTAAACAATTACTGATTTTATTTGAGTGAATACCCACTTTACCAACACATATCCAAACTCTTTCTAATGTATGAGTTGCTGTGACCAAAAAGAAAATCATCACCTAGCGAGCAAGGTTTTGGTGATCAGCCTATCTGAATTTTATTACTGATTAAATTAAATTAAATTTACTTAATTAAATTAAATTAAAATTACTGATTTTATTTGAGTGAATACCTTTTGAGTGAATGTAGCTGGGCTGCCACTCTGATAATGGGCACGCAGCTTGTCACTTCATGCTAGGAATTGCCAGAAATTACACTCTGCTGGCATTGGAATAGTACTTTAATAGATGAAGTCATCTACTCACTTGAATATTTCCTATTCTTTTATTGACCCTTGGAAGTATTTGTAAGTTTGGTGGTTCATCAATTTATAATCACATGTAGAATTCCAGTTACAGGGTTTTAGTAATGGTATATGTCATTGTAGACTTCTTGCAATTATTAACAAGTTTCCCATTTCCTTATGTTAGTAATCCTGCTCCTCAAAATTTGCTTGCTAGCTGAATAACTGTGCCAAGGTTATTTCATTCATATGTATTAGAATTTTTCTAAGTTGTATCTTATTTCAGAGATAGATCCATTATGATATGTTTAAAAGGACTACATACTGCAGTATGAGTAAGATAAACTCTTTTTAGCATAATATATTTAGCTGTTTTAAATTTATGGCTTTAATATTACATGACATTGGGCCAGTTAAGTGGCACAGTGTATGGATTGCCAGGCGTGTAGTCAGGATGACTTAAATTCAAATCCAGTCTCAAATGCTAACTAGCTGTGTGACCCTGGGCCAGTCACTTAACCATGTTTGCCTCAGTTGGCTCACCTGTTAAATGAGCTGCAGAAGGAAATGGCAAACCATTCCAGTATCTCTGCCAAGAAAATCCCAAGTGGAGTCACAAAGAGTTGGACACAACTGAAGCAATTGAATGACAACAGCAGTAACAACATTAAGTTGTTTTAAAAGTAGATTCTATGAATCAAAGTTATCAGCTTGTAATCTGAGGGATTCCAGGACCATAAAAATACTTTGAAACAGTTTAACCAACTTCTAGGTGAGAAATAAAAAAATGACTATAGTAAATGGTCTAAACCATATGGAGTACTTTTCAGCAAAAACACAGAGTGGGAAATACATCATCTTCATTTTAAATTCTAGGCCTAAACTACATTCTGTGACATACTTTGGAGCTAAATGAATATTCAAAAGTCTTGTTAACAGTATAACCACCATGGCTCTATAATTATTAAGATGTTCTTTCAGTATGTGTGTGTTTTTAGTATTTTAGTTTTTATTTAGTATTTGTCGGCTCCAAAATGTGCAGTAGAATGGATTTTTTTCTTTCTATCTTTTAAGTCTTGATAAATGGTTCTGTAGCAGAAAAAATTTTCTTTCCATTAATAGTTTTCTGAGAAATATTTTTAATTTGAATTTTTATAAATAATAATTTCAAAATTCAATCTTTTTTAATTCCATGGAGGGAAGAGATGGCTGATATATCTATATCTGTATCTTTCTATCCATTGGTCTGTCTATCACCAAAATTCCTCCCCTAGCCCCTTCTCAGACAGCCATCTCTTATAACAAAGAAATTCAGAAAAAAGAAAGAAAAAAAAGAAAGAAGAGGAAAAAACCCAGCAAAACCAATCAATACATCAAAAAAAAACCCATCTGATAATATATGCCATGTTTCACACCCATGGCCACCACCATCCCTCCCATATATAGCCCTCTCCCTTTGAAAAGAGCAAGGTGAGGGTGGGGATAGGTGGTAGCTACTCATGTCTCTTCTCTGGAGCAAACTTTTTCTTCATAGCTTTTCAGCATTCATTTTTGATAATTTTGTGGTGGTTCTTTTTATTTGCATTATTGTCATTGGGTATATTATCTTTTTGTCCCTTCTTCACTTTCCATCACTTCATATGATTTTTTTCTATTTTTTTTTGTAGTAGTCATCACTTCCTGTGCATTAAATTCTTGGACAATAATTTACTCAGCCATTCTGCAATGGATGGAAATCTGCTTTGTTTCCATTTCTTTGCTACCACAAAAAGAATGTTGCTATAAATATTAAATCATTTAGTTTTAGTTACAAATGTCAAATTACAAGTATTATAACTTTAGAGAATTTTATATTTAGAGAATGTATAACCATAGAAAATTTACAACTAGAGAATTATCCTATTATAAACAAATTTTCTTTGAAATTAATCTGAAGGATAACATTTTACTTCCGCAAACAAAGAGAAAAGTAAGGCTAGACTAGCTGAACACCGTTCTTTTAAACAGCATGTAATCATAAAATGTATACTGTTGGCTCTCTTGTCATATACTATATTCTCCTGATCCACTTGAGATAATATATTTTGAATCTTTATTGGGGTGGGGCTCACAATCCATTTCCATTAATGGTATGACTTAAGCACTGTAATAGTAATGTAATTTAAAGATCCCCCCTGTATTGGCTTGGTTTTTAGTTTGATTGTGTTAAAACCCAGAGCTTGTGAATCCCACTTGTGGGACAGACTTGTTGATGTGAAAAGAGAGTCCTGAACTGGGAGGAGCTGGTGACATAGATTTAGAGAGACAAGAGAGAGGCAGAAGAACTTTTTGGAAGCAGCATCTAGGAGGCAGAGAGAGACGGAGAGGATTGCTGAGGGCCAGTTTGAATTGCCTAGGACTTTTGAGAGCTACCACCCAGAGCTGCCAAGGACTGAGGAGACATGGCTGTTATGCTGATACTTTGTCTGTCTGTTTTGATGTTGTTTTGCCAGATTTGTCCGCTGGTGAAGGACAGTGCTCTTGTTGCAGAGGTCCTGGAACCTTGCTGTTGGTTCAGAAGCCCTGAAGGATTTTCTTGTTGTATGTTTACAGAAATCCTGGAAGAGGGTTTTGCTAATGTTTTCAGGGGTCCTAGGACTGTTCTGCAGACAGAGAATGAATTAATGAAGACACTGGCAATGTATCTTGTGGCCTTGCTAAGGTTTGGCTCCCCAGGAACAAAGATTGCTGAGAACTTGCCTGTGGCAAGATGAAGAAAAGACTTCTCTTTGACTATTAAGTGCTGTGCTTAAGCTTGTTGTAACTCTGGGGTAGATTCAATTGTGATCCAAGGGTGGGGAACTTTTGACCTTTTTGTGCTCTGTGATTGAACAAGTGAATGTACTTTACTTATGATTGGAAACTAATCTCCATTTGAGAAGAGGGTCTTTGTAATGGACTAAATGAAGGTACAGCCTAGGGGTGGAGTAGTACTTAGAAGAGGGTCTTTGGGATGGATTAAATGAATGTAATGTCCAGGGGTGGGGTAGTACTGGGAGATTATTAAATTACACTTGGTAAATGCTGTATTTTGAATGATGTCATATTTTCATTTTCTCTGTTCTTAATTTTTCACTGAATAAAATGGAGAGCACCTATGCTGGTATTTTGAACCTTGGGAAGTTGCCTTTGCTTGGCATTACAAGCACTACCAAAGCATAGTCACTAAACAAAAATGTCTTATTTTCTCTTATCAGGACTGGGATTAAATTGTGATGAACTTCCAGATCAGTTAAGTATTTCTGGTTGGAAAGAAGTAAAGAAGAAATTCGCAGATATATTTGCAAAGAAGACACAGGCAGAATGGTGTAAGATCTTTGATGGCACAGATGCATGTGTGACTCCAGTTCTGAGTTTGGAGAAAGCTGCCCTTAATGAACATAACCGAGAACGGGGCTCTTTTATCACTGATGATGATGATAATGTGAGCCCCAGACCTGCTCCTTTGCTTTCAAGAACACCAGCTGTTCCTTCTAACAAAAGGAATCCACTGGAAGGAGGACACACTGAAGAGTTGCTTCAAGAATTTGGATTTAGCAAGGAGGAGATTCATCAGCTTAATTCGGACAAAATTATTGAAACAAGTACACTCAAAGCTAATCTGTAAACTCATAATTATAGTGTAGTGGGTTTGAAGAATAAATTGATGATACAGGATAATGATAAGCACTTTACATGGAGAGAGGAAATTATGGTGTTACATTTGTTGGGATATCTTAATCAAACAGTATCTAGTAACGGAAAAATTATTTTGGTTGCACAGTTATGACAGAATTCACTACAGATTTTTCCATGGAGACTTCTGGCTTAAGAATATTGGGTTTTTAGGATAATGCTCACAATAGATGATTGTGTATAAAAGATGCCTTATAACTCATCTTTTGAATATATTTGTTAATTTGTGAACATGAAAGTGCTTTTAATGTTTTCAAACGAATTAAAAGAAGTCATTTTGTAAAACATAAAATTCTTATTTCATAAAGTTCAGTGATGAATTAAGACAAAGGTAAAAGAAACCTCTAGAGAGTAGTCCCAGTAGCCCCCATGCAGTCTGTTTTTCAACTGGGGCACCTTCCTTTTTTTAGAAGTAACTGACCCAAAAAACAAAAACAAAACATAACAAAAAACAGTAATACCTACTGCATGAGTATGCAAAAAAGAATTCATAGGCTTTCCTTAGCTCCCGCCATCGGACCCACCAACCTGCCTAGTATAAAGAGAGCCAACCTTCAGGACACTTATCCACTACAACCTCCACTGATTCCTTCAAGAGCAATGAAAATATTCCTTTCTGCTGCCTCTGTGTATCTCTGACTGTTGAACCCACCCCTTCTCATCTTCCCCCTCCCTGCTCCCACATCTGCTTTTCCTTTTTAATTTTTTTTTTGGCTGCTCTTCCAACTTCCCCACTGATCTCTACTCAGTAAAGGCTCTAAACACTATTGAACCATACTTAATCTTATGGCAGGTCTGTTGAATTAGAAAAAAGCCCTAAGCTGCAGACTGATGGTGTTCATGTCATGAGAAAAACTTTTGGAGGAAGCACTTCACCCTACATGAAAGTTTAGTTCTCCAGCCATAATTCAAAGGTTGTCATGAGGATTATAGGAGAAGGTTATTGCCTTTAGGGAGCACATCTAGTTCATTCTGATCGCTAATTAACTACATTGACCTTTGTTGTTAGAAAGGGAAAGTACTTGAGAAACCAGCTTTCCAATGTTTCCCCAACATTTAGCCAATTTAGTGACTGTAACTTTGAAGCCTATAGTTGGGAAAACTAATCCACTGTTTGGCCCTTAAGCACAAAGACAGCATAAGCAGAAATTTGGGGGTGGGGGCAGGGGAGATTTAGGCGTTTTGAGTAACATTTTTCTTTTTTTAAGTTGGGAAATGACTGTAGAGAAATTAAAAGAAAACCTTTCTCAGACTGTTAAAAAAAACTCCAAGGAGACAGAAGGAGCTCGTTGCTGCTAATCTCCGTCATGCTTCCCCACTCTCCCTCCCTTCTTCCTTGATCATAACTTGTGACCTTGGAGGCATGAAAGAATTTGAGCCCTTCCCCCATCCTGAGCATCTCCTCCTCCTACTTCCTAGCTAGCCAGGATCCATGTCAAAAAGAGTCCGCTGTGCAAAACTTTGAGCTACTCCCAGGAGGTGGTGGTATCGTAGGGAGGTACTTTATTCAACAGGCATGAGTTGCAGCAGTGGGCAGAATGGGATTCAGAAGGACATGTCCCTCGCCAAGTTTGGCCTCTTTGACCAGACTGAACCCCCTAGAAGGTCTACCGGCCGACTTGTCATGCATAGCGTGGCTATGTTTGGCAGGGAATTTTGCTATGCTGTGGAAGCTGCTTATGTGACCCCAGTGCTACTCAGTGTGGGCCTGCCCAGACGTCTATACAGTGTGGTATGGCTCATCAGTCCCATCCTAGGATTCATGCTGCAGCCAGTAGTGGGATCAGCCAGCGACCACTGTAAGTCCAGATGGGGCAAACGGAGACCCTACATCTTGACGCTGGGCATCATGATGCTGCTGGGTATGGCATTATACCTCAATGGGGATGCTGTTGTTTCAGGTAAGTGAATGCTATAATCTAACCAGGCAAAAATAATTATTGTGAAATGGCCACAACTGTTTTATGTGGGATTTAAATGGGCCTTGGATCAGAACAGATCACATCCACCAGGCTATGAAGAAACTTGTTTGGAGTGACAAGTTCTAGGGTTTTGAAAGCTCTGGATATTGTTTAATACATCAGGAAGTTTCCATTTAGAAAATTATATGGATGAATCCTAAATAGAATTATCAAATGAGTTTTCCTCTAAGCCTATTTTGTTTTTATCTCTACACATCAAACCGACTGAATAGAATACATATTTTTGACCAACCATTATGGACACAAAGTTAATAGTGATTATCATTTAATTTGGAGACAAGACAACGCTAGCACAGTATCGGTATGTCAATCCAAGGGGAGATTTTTGTAAAATCAAACTTCTGCAATAGGTGTATCTCCTTTGCCCCAATTATTAACATGCAGTTTGAGACATACTTTATGAAATATTTCATACAATGTTAAAATTGGAAGGAAGCTTATGGGTGTACTCTACCCAACTCACTCTAAAGGGGAACAGATGACCACCCAAAATAGCACAGCCTTGACCCAGATCATATAATTCCTAGTTGGCATTACTGAGACTCAGTAGAGGGTAGAAAGTTTCATAAAGAAGGGATTGAAAAGCTTAAAAACAGGACATATTCCATGTGGCTACTCTTTTTGACTGGATGACAGGGAAATGGAAGACAGGATGCCTACATGTGTATTTTAAATGAAAACAAAGTCATGGCACCCCTAGCTGGTCTGTGTGCAAAACATCCTTTACTGAAAGGGATTAGTTGGAGAGATACTCTTATTTCTTTTTCAGCTCTGATTCCTAAGCCAAGCAAAAAACTCACTACCTGGGCAGTAACCATCACCATGCTGGGAGTAGCACTCTTTGATTTTGCGGCTGATTTTATTGACGGCCCCATCAAAGCCTATTTGTTTGATGTTTGCTCCCATCAGGACAAAGAGAGGGGTCTCCACTGCCACGCACTCTTCACAGGTATGGGATGGAAGTGCTTTGCTTTTTTTTTTTCTTTTTCTTTTGTTATCCCATGAAGGAGAGGAATTTTGTGGGGGAGGAAGATAAAGAGTGGTTGCAATTTTCTTTCTTGACTTGGATAGTCTTTTTGAATGAATAGATCAGTTGATTTGGTGCTGCTATCACGAGGGCCTTGTCCATTTTTCTTGAGGTCAGCTTGTGACTGTGGCTGTCAGGTTTTCCGGAAGGAGACCTACACATTTCCAATGTGAATAAAAAGCATTCTGCTTTTTACATGTGTTATGTAAAGATACAATGTTTTCAGATTCCTATTGGATGAAGGGCATGCAAAAATTCCATATGCTAAGGAGAATACAGGCATATCACCTGCCTTTTTGAAAGCCAGGGCTGTTCCCCTTCCTTCTGGGAGGTGGGTGTTAGCTTCCTCTCCTACCCTGCTCAGTGGGTCATGGGAAATGGAACTAAACTGTACGTAAAAGATACCAGTCACCTCGCTCATTTCAGTAATACTGCTTTTTTACTGGACAGTAATTAGGGACGGGGAAGCAAAAAGCATTTTGTAAGGTCATGTTCAGTTTCATCTTCAAGGCCTATAACCTGGGAAGATATTAAAACATTGACAAGAATTCCAGTACATACTGATTCTTTGATAATATATATATATATATATATATATATATATATATATATATATATATATTTTTTTTTTTTTACCAGCCTCTGCTGGCTGGGGAAAATGTACCAATGGTAATAATGATCAAGAAGCATTTATCGAAGGGCTTTGCTGTATGGGGATGGGGTGGGGGTAGTAAAAGTGAGCAGGTCTAGAGGGATCTGGGCAGAAGCAAAAGACAGTTCAAGCCTACAAAAAATTTATAGCCTAATTGAGACGATTTAATTCAATTAAACAAATGTTTATGAAGTGGCTGCTTTGTTCCAGTCACTGTGCTGATTTATGACATTCTCACATGGCATGGTCAAATCACACTATTTTGTTGTTTGGTCCTCATGTCCAACTCTCTGTGACTCCACTTGGGGTTTTCTTGGCAAATGTACAGGAGTGGTTTGCCATTTCCTTCTTCAGCTCATTTTACAGATGAGGGAACTGAGGCAGATAGAGTTAAGTGACTTGCCCAGGGTCACATAGATAGTAAGTGTCTGCGGTCATATTTGAACTCAGGAACATAAATCTTTCTGACTCCAAGCTAAGCACTGTATTCACTGCTCCAATAAGGAACTAAATAAATCCTAAAATGATTGATGAAATGAACTGCTCTGTGATTTCATTTGTATGAGTACTCCTTCTACAGACACAAATTATCATATTTTAGTTGACCATTTTAAAATTAACTAAAAATTTAATGCCCTGGGGGCTAATCTGGTGATCAAAAAGTCATCAGTAATTCAGAGCTTTGCCCTAGGATGCTGGGGGAGAAGGAGATTGCAAAGGGAGCTGACCATGATGTCCCTGGGCCTAGCCTCCAGGTCTTTTGCCTGATCTGCAAAGGGAAAATAATTAAGCCCTTTGGAGCATGAGAGGTGTAGAGAGAAATGGGAGGAGATTTCTTGGGGTAGAAGCTTGATAAACCCATGCCTAGGGGCCAGAAAGAGAAAGATGATCCAGAAAGGAGACTAAGAGTATAAAAATGAGAAGAGAGACAGTCTCCAGAAGGAGGGAGTGGTCAGCAAAATCAAACATTGAAGAAAGATGAAGAAGGATGAGAACTGAGAAAAGGTCATTGGATTTAACAATAAAGAAAGACATCCCTTATAACCTTAAAGAGAGCAGTTTCAGTCTGAAGCCAGACTGAAAGGGGTTAAGAAGAGAGACAAGGAAAAACAATGAATTCAGATAGTTTTTTTCTTTTTCATTTCTTTTCTTTTTCAATTAACATCTATTTATCATCTCCTCCCCTATTCCCTACCCCAACTGGACAAAAAAAAAAAAAGAGAAGAAGAAAGAAAATGATAATCCTCATAACAAATATACATAGACAAGCAAAGCAATTCCCGTATTGGTTAGGTACACAAATGTATGTCTCATTGTGCATCTTAAATTCCTCACCATCCAGGAGGTGTATTACAAGTATTACAATATGTCGATTAAATGCCCCATGAAATGATGTTTCTTGTTGCATTTGTACGCATAATAAAACCAACTTCTACAACTACTTTTATTTGCTTCTCAAAGAAAAACCCACAAGCCATCCTTACAGTTAGCTGCAACTTAAATTTTGTCTTCTGGTTTCTGTTTCTCAGCATAAAACTGAGAATGTCAATACTGATCTGATTTAATTTCAGCAATGAGTAGGTCCACTACATGTTCTCATATTTAGAGTAATAGCCATTAAGTACATGTTTATATGTGGTCTGAAGACTTTATCCATTTTTTATCCATGCTTTATCCATTTTACCACCTAGTTGCCCCACCCTTTACTGTTTTAGCAACCACTTTGCCACTGTCCCTGCAGAAACAGAAAGTGGACTTTTAGAAATGGTCATTTTGTACTTTGCTTTATTGGTTGTCATGACCAAAGTGTCCAGCCTCTCTGTACTTAGCTAGATTGGACATTAGTACCAGATAGAGAGTCTGTTGCTGGCACTGTACTTGAGACCTTTCCAGCATTATAGAATGTTAGAGTTTGTGCATTGCTAACAAATCCTTTGAAGACCCAAAGCTCCCTCTGTGCCATGTGAAGCACAATAGTATGTGCCCTTTTGCAGTTTCTAATAAATTATTTTTTGGCTCCTCACATAATAAGATAGTATAATCCCCATTCAAGTATAATAATATTTTCACTTAGTTAACTTTGTAGACATTGAACGTATCTTGGTCAGTTATATATAGAAAGATAGAGCATTTATTAAGTGTTTAATACTCGTCAGGCACTGTGTCAAGGCAGAAATATAAGCAAAAAAGACAGTCCCTCCCCTCAAAAAACTTATAACCAATAGAAGAAGACAACACACAAAAGGGAGAAAAGTTAGGAAAATGTGGATTTCAGTTTGATTAGAGTTCTTTTACAAATACATACCTCACAAGAGCTATGTGAACTGATGCAAATGAAGTGAGCTGAACCAGGACTATGAATGACTTGGCTATTCTCAGGATTACAATGATCCAAGACAATTCCAAAGGACATATGATGAAAAATGCTATCTACCTCTAGTGAAAGAAATGATGGAGTTTGAGTGTAGATCGAAGCATACTGTTTCTTTTACTTCCTTAATAAAAAAAAAAAAAACTTTTCCAGGCTGTTTTCTTTCACAACATGATTAATATGGAAATACATTTTGCATTAGTGCACATATATAACTGATATCAAATTTTCTTGCTTTGTTTTTTTAAATTAATAGGCATTTCAATTTATTTTTGTAAGCCATTTGCAGATACAAAGTACTATGCAATATGAATATAAGTGCCACTCCAAAGAAAGTGTTTTTGTAGTCCATAACCATAGTCATTGAATGCCTGCTTACCTGGATTTTGAAAAGCATGCAAAGAAAAATATAACAAAGGTACTACCTGCAAAGTATACATTTAATATGATTTTGTCAATCACCCACAAACCTATTCCCTTTGGTTCTTAAAAGAGGCTATAAAAATAATATCCTTGATAAAATAGGCTGCTAAAATGTTTCTTTAGATTTTTGATAAATATAAAATCATAGATCCTTCTTAACTTTAAAGTAGAAATTTGGGGTGGCTAGGTGGCGCAGTGAATAGAGCACTAGCCCTGGAGTCAGGAGAACCTGAGTTCAAAACCAACCTCAGGCACTTAACATTTACTAGCCCTGTGACCTTGGGCAAGTCACTTAACCCCAATTGCCCTGCCCTCCACCCTCCAAAAAGCAAAAAAAAAAAAAGTTAGAAATTTGCCCATTATATTAAATCATGCTGCCATGTTATTGTCAAAACTTAGCGTTCAAAAATCTTTTTTGTAGACGTCATCTGGACACATGGTAGGCAGATGTCTTCATTTCATGGGAGATTTATTAAAATGTCCCAAACTCAGAGGATGGCATTCACTGAAGGGCTGAGAAAATGAAGATGGGAAAATTTAAAAAGTAAGCAATGGGCTCCCACAAAAAAAAATTAAAATAAAAATTATGACTCAGCTTGAAAGGGGAGGAAAGGAGAGGGAAAAAGAATTTGGAACTCAATTTTTTTAAATGTTAAAAATTGTTTTTAACTGTAATTAAATATTTAAAATAAAAAAGTTTACAATAAAAAAGAACATTAAAAAACAAACAAACAAATACATGCCCCAGTTCAGAAAATAAAATACAATCAAAGAAGACCAGACAGTATAGGTAACTCAGTGTAAACTCATTTCTACCTTCCTTCATCCCCCCCCCCCCAAAACAAACAAACAAACCTACAAATGAACGAACAACATAAGGCTCTCATTTTATTGGTAATGGTTCAGGAGTATTACTTTTGCATGTGAGAATGTGAATGGTCTAGTCCCGGTCTTCAGGTTTTGCCAATCTCAATCACCTTCCCAGAGTACCATAGACAAAAGACATTTTTTGTTCTTACATGATCTTGGGCAGAGGCCACATCTCTAGGCCTGTTATGTTTTTGTATGTTTTAAGAAGAAAATAATTTAACCTTTATGAGCCTCAGCCGGGGATAATAATAGCACCTATGTCACAGAGTTATGAAGATCACATGAAAATGTATGTAAAGCACTTTACAAACCTTAAGCACAGTATAAATAATATGTAGTAGTAACAGGAAGAGGAGGAGGAGGAGGAGGAAGGAAGAAAGGAAGGAGGGAGGAAAGGAAGAAAAGGGAATAAGTGTGTGTGTGTGTGTGTGTGTGTGTGTGTGTGTGTGTGTGTGCACATTAAGGCGGGGCTGGAATTGGATTTGAATTCTCTGGTGGTCCATTCTTGTCCTTCAGATCTACACTTACTCAAAAGAGGCGATTGATTAGAAAAAGCCTTAACACAATTTGATTCAAATAGTAAAAATCCATACTGTCTCCTAGAAGTCCTTTAATTTGTTAACTAGATTCAGGAGTGCTTTTCTATCACCCCAGTTTTAACTGGGTTACTTAGCTGGAAGCCACCTCTAGCCTTAAGAGAAGCTTATAAAAAATACCATAAGAGGCAAATAGTAGACTAGGTATAACATGTCAAAGATGGGTGACTGCATGGTTTGACCACCCCCAGGGAGTGGGGCGGGGGATGAGAGGGGTTGTATAGTGGAAAAAGCAATGGCTTTGGACTCAAGAAGACCTGGGATCACATTTCAACTCTTTATTTACTATGCGCTTGGCTTTGGGAAAATTACTTTTTAGATCAGATTTCTCTTCTATAAAATCTATAAAGTAAATCTATAAAAATGATAAAGTCCTCCCTGGAATTGACTGGGGAGACCTTTGTCACAAGGACCTTAACTCTTCACTAAGCCTTTATTAAGCAAATAGTTACTATTTGCTAGTTACTAGCTGAATTGTAGAGTGCATGGACAGGAGTATAGTGGAGAAAGACTGGAAAGCCTTTTGCAACCTAGCCCCAATATGCATTTTTAGTCTTATTATGCACAGTGCATGGCCAAAATGGTCTTGCTATTATCTGTACAAGGAATTCTGTCTCCATACCTTTGCAGTGACTCTCCCCTAGGCTTGGAATATATTCTCTTCTCTCCTCCACCTCTTTGCATCTCTAAATTCTTTTAAGTCTCAGCCCAAGCAACATCTTCTGTAAGAGGTCTTTTCTCATCCCTCTAGTGACTAGTGCTTTCCTTCCCATATCTGTCTATCTAAACATAGGTATATGTTTGTATATATGTATGAGTACATCTCTTTATGCACATCTACACATATAGACTTGCATATGTGCGCATAACATGAAGTACTTATATGCATGAAATATATGTAAATATGTCATATACATATATATGTATTTCATATACCTATAAATGTATGCTTCCCTGGCTGCTCTGCAAGGTCCTTGAAGGTAGGGATTATTTTGTATACTAACCACCAAGCACAATGACTGACCCATACTATGCACAAGACCTATGATATCCACTTGTTGATTAATTGGTTGATTGATGGCCTTTGAAAGTCCTTCAAGCTTGAAATCCATTCACAGATGATTCTGTGACCATCCTGAACACCGACAAAGATTAGCCCATCTGTCATAGATGGAGTTGCCTCAACACCTCAAGGATCCAGGATTTCAGTGTTGTGGGTAAACTCTCCATAGATGCAGATGACAACCTTGTTGTTGTTCAGTCACTTCAGTTGTGTCCTACTCTTCATGACCCCATTTGGGGCTTTCTTGGCAAAGATACTGGAGTGGTTTGCCATTTCCTTCTCCAGCTCATTTTACAGATGAGGAAACTGAGGCAAACAGGGTTAAATGACCTGCCCAGGGTCACACAGCTGGTAAGAGTCAGGCTAGATTTGAACTCAGAAAGATTAGTCTTCCTGACTTCAGGCCCCACAGTCTATCCGCTACGTCACCTAGCTGCCTTAAAGACTATACCCTACCCTGTCCTTTAGTTCACGATCTCCATGAGTTTTTATAGCTAAGAAATTCTTCACCCTTTGTCCTGCTTAATGATGATCCTCTCAGAACTTACCTAAATGAATCCTTTAATTACAGACACTGGGCCCATGTTCTAAGCTTCTCCAGCTTGGTAGAACCTGCCAGAACTTGGGCTCTGCTGGCAGAGATTATCCTGAGTCACTTCCATGCCATAAAACATACAAGTAGGACTTTGGTGGAGGCATAGATGAGCAACCTAAAAAAAAATTAAACAGTCATTCAACTCTAAACTATTATTATGTTCTGGCCTTCGAGTCTATATAAATTCTATTTTAAAAACAAAAGAAAAATGGATTTGAAATCATGTTTCATTGGCTTTAGATCTGGAAGAGACCTTAGCAATAAATCCAACCCCTGAATTTTAAAGGTAGAGAAAGAGACCCAGAAAGTAGAAGTCATTTGCTTGAGGTCACACAACTAGTAAATAATAGAACTGCAATTCCAAACTAGATCCTCTGACCTCCAAATCCAGTCATCTCTAAAACAGTACACTGCCTCTCCAGAGCATCCTGTTTGAAATACACACACACACACATTTACACACACATATGGGGGAGGTTACAAATGCATATCTAGTATTCATCATTGCTTTGATTTTCACTAATTCATCAAGAAAACATTCATTTAAAAAATAAGACATTGGAGTAAATGTGACTTCTTAGTTCTTCTTTTAACATTAAAGTCTTACCCTAGCAATTCTAAATGCTTTCCAGGTTGAAGTGATCACATCCCTGGCACAAATGTTCCCAAGCATATACATGTCTGTACTTTTTAAAAGCATGTGGAAATTTTGAATAATTCACATCCCATTCTGAATAGGTAATTCTCTTGCTTGTAGCATTGTCTTCTGAGTCCTGACTGACACTCATAACACAATATGAGTATAGTTGGTACCAGGAGTTATTTTTCCAATGTCAGGGGGGAATTTGTACTCATTAATCCTTGTCCTTCTGCTTTGTGATTAATTTATAAGATGTCTGGCCAGGGTTAGGGAGGGATCCAGTCTGTAACTGTTGAACAGAATGAAATTATTTGGTCATCACTGCCTGTTGGAAGGGGCAGCTAGATGGAGTTCACATCTGGCTTACTAGCTGTGTAACCCTGAGCAAGTCACTTAACCCTGATTGCCTCAGTTTCCTCATTTATAAAATGAGCTGGAAAAGGAAATGACAAAACCCTAAATGGGGTCACAAATAATTTGACCAAACAACAAGGATTATTGGGAAGGTCCCCTCTCTCTTAATTAATGCTATTCATGTTTCCATTTAAACCCATCTCTTCGTTGTTGCCTCTGTGACCTTACTGTCATTAGTACCTTGCTATATTCAATTAAGCTAACTAACTGAGCTAAGTTTGACTGAAAAATTAATAGACCCTATACCTCAGGGGAATAATAAAGATCAATGATTTCATATATTTGCCTTCCTGAGTTCCATCTGAGCTGATGAAAGATTTATTTTCATGTGTAATGTTTTAGAAAGAGTTGTTCTCTGGATATATCTCTGGAGGGTCAAAACCAACTCATTAGATTAGATTTTAGAATCTATGCTCCACTGCCTTTTACTTTTTTGTACTTTTCTAACTCCTCATCCAGAATTGAAGCTCTGAGCTTACCCAGACATTCAATCTTGAGGATTTCCTAGTAACTTAATAACCTTTATAGATCATGTCCCTCACCTAGAATCTTCTCTCTGGGACTATCAGATCTGCATCATTTTAACTTCCCCTCAAGGGGCTACAATTCTACTCCTGAAGGTATTAGGCTAACAACACATATTTAAACAGAACATATTTATCCAGCAAAGTAATGATGTGATCAAGGACTAGTTTCCAACCCCTATAGCAAGGGAACCATTATTTAACTCATTTACAAATAAGGGCCATTTCTCATGACACATCCCCCACAAATGGTCCCCACAAAAGACTCATAACACTGAAAGGGAAAGGTAGCCTGAGTGTATTGCAAGACCTGGCCCATGGCAGACATAAGTTCTTTGTCTCCTCTGTCCTTCATCCTCCTTTTTTTCCCTTTCCCTGGGGGTGGGGAGGATTGTGTGTGGGCATGCCTTCCATTTTACCCTTAGCCCTTCCCCATAATTGCTTCACCACATCACCCTTAGTGATGTAAACTTCATTACTCGTGTAGCAATGGGACTTTTTACCCAGCAGCCATTGCTTCTGCTTCCATCTTCCAGAAGCTTTTGTGTCTTTTTCATGGTCTATCCAGCAATCTGGGCTGTCCTTCAGAAGGCTTTGCCTCTCTCCTTTGTATCTATTCCTTGTCCTGTGGCATTATGGGAGTGTAAATCCCATTCCCATAAGCACATGTACCTTCCTGCCTTCTTCCCCTGAACCTTATATTTGGGAGAGGGGGAGAGAAAATGAGGAATGACTCAAGAAGCTGACTCTTAATCCTACTTGTTTCATACACACACATACGTACATATATATATATATATATATTTATATATAATTTGTAGTTTAAATTTCAATGTTGTCAGCATGATTTTGTCATAGCTGGTAACTGAGATGTACTTAAGAGAGTCTGGAATGCCCATCTCCAACAGGAAGTAAACATACACATACTTGGCAAAAATCATGTCTACTATACAATCATAGTTAGAGGGAGTCCAAGCATTGCAAATTGGGGTGAGGAGAGAGAAACCATGAGAAAGAGTGAGAGAGAAAAGGAGGGAGAGAAATAGAGAGAGATACACATAGAGAGAGACACAAAGAGAGAGACAGGAAGACACATACACAGAGAGACATAAAACAGACAGACACACAAAGAGATACAGAGAGAGACACAGAGAGAGATTCAGAGAAATAGAGACAGAAATAGAGATGTAGACAGAAAGGGAAAGGGACACAGAGAGGGACAGAGATAGAGAGAAAGAGAAACAGACAATAGAGAGACAGAGATACACATGCCTAGAGACATACACAGAGAGACAGAAGGACATATAGACAGACAAACAGCCAGAGACAGAGATCACAGGCAGGCATCTAAGCATCCAGTGAGAGAGTTACTGTGTGGTATGGCAAGAACTGCATTCTTAGGAGCTGCCACTCCCTACTCCAGTTCCATACCTCATCACATTGAATGGAAGTATTCTGGCTCTCATTTTCTAGCTATACATACATACATACATACATACATATATATATATATATATATATATATATACACATACACCTCTGATGCTGCCTATCTGTAGGCTTTCTTACGTTGGTAACATATGCAGTTCTGTGTTAGTCATAGCTTTTGCTAAGTATCCATGGATTTCTTTAATTCTTGCCTATTGCCTGCATTCCCGAGGCCCGGACACTTCCCTGTTATTAATTCAATTCA
This sequence comes from Petaurus breviceps papuanus, assembly GCF_028583685.1. Lineage (NCBI taxonomy): Eukaryota > Metazoa > Chordata > Mammalia > Diprotodontia > Petauridae > Petaurus > Petaurus breviceps. Next base: position 241,376 of record NW_027185665.1, read on the forward strand.
ACATTAAGTGCCTGCTATATGCAAAGTAATATGGTAGGTGTTGAGTACAGAGAGATAAAAAAGCCTTAAAGAGTTTATGATCTGACATCTGCAGACTTTGTGACGTTTGCTATGTCATTTAACCCCTTGGTCTCAGTTTTCCAATCTTTAAAATGAACAGATTGGACTTGATAAATTGTAAGATCTATTCTAATTCTAACATTCTATATATTCATATTTTGGAATCCAAGTATTAGAAATGTAATAAAATTTTAAACTAAGAAATAAATAAGAATTTTTAAAAAGAGCCTTAGACCTGAGGTCTAGAGATGGGCTGCTTTGAGCAGACTAGACATGTAAGTGAAAAAGAGACTCTTTAATCTTTCATAGCAAGTTGAATAATTCTTTCTGTTTTGTGGGTGCTTTCATTTTACAATCGACTTCTGTTTCAAGTCTTTTCAGAGAGTATTAATTTTTACTTTCCCTACTCTGGGGCAGCTCTAAGAGGATGTGGGTAGAGAAGAAACCCCCCAAAAAAGAAAAGAAAAAAAAGACCTCCCAGTCTTGTTTCTTTTCTGAGTGACCCAGGGCATGATGTTTTAATCTCTTCAAGCTTTCATTCTTTTCTTACTCAAATGACCTACAATGCTTCTATCACAGGACTTTGGAGCTGGATGGAAACTTGAGATCATCTGGTCTGTTGTTCTTCATTTTATAAATAAGAAAACGGAGGCCAGAGAGACTTGCCTAAGGTCATGCAGTAAGTTTGCATGGTAAGAACAAGGACTAGAATCCAGATGTTCAATTGTAAACTTGTTTTTCATGTCTATGTCCCTTAGCACCCAGTACAATAACCTTGTACGTTGAGGACTAGTCCTTTGGTTCCATTGGTTGTAAGGAACTCTGGGTGACAAATTTCCCTTCACCAATATAGATGGGTGACTGCTTTCTAATTTAAAGTCTTAGAGAGTTGATGGCCAATACTGAAAAGTTCACTGACTTCCTCAGGGTCATAAAGCAAGTGTAGGTCAGAAATAGGTCTTGAAAACAGTTTTCCTGTTTGATAGAGGCAGCCCTCCATCAACTTTGCCACATTACCTCCTTGCCAACTTGAGATGGAGGAGGCAGTTATTTTATTGTCTAGTGGTCACCTAGACAGAAGGAAAGCAAGTACTTGAACTCTGATTCTCTGATTCCTGGTCTACTGTTCTTTCTTCTATAACACCTTACTTTTCACATTCCCAGGGCCATCATGAGCATTAAAAGTAGTTTTTTTTTTGCAGTGTTAGACATGCACAATAATAAGCAATTTCAACTCTTGATGAAATGTATGGCTCCAATGCAAAATGAAAGCTTCTGTCAATCTTATTGATTAGAAGGAAACCAAAACAAAGGCAGTCACATACTACCCTGGAACCAGCGCTACTCAGAACAAAGAAACAGTCTTTTTTAAATCCTAAATTAAAGCAACAGGGAAAGCAAGCCTCATTTTCCTCCTCCTCCTCCTTCTTTTTCTTATTCTTGTTCTTCATTTTCTTCTTCACCTTTTTCATTTTCTTCTTCTCCTCCTCCTCCTCCTTCTTCATCTTTCTTCTTCTTTGCTTTCAGGTATCATTTCAAAACATCAAATATAAATAACCTGAAACTGTAGCAATAAATAAAAATTTTCTGGTGCTGATATACCAGTCAATACAAGCTGAAAAATTAAACAAATTAACATTATTTCACAATAATATATGTAGTGCCAGTTGATAGCTTAAACCAAGTTTCAACACATAGCACTTGAGGCATCTTTGAGTTCATCTCAATTTAGTTGAAGATGTGAAAAACCATTAAATATGAACTAAAATATTTTTCTTTTCCAAAAAAGCCTCATTTACCTTCGAAAAGCTTAATATACGATGTAGGATAATTAAAATACCCCCAAAGTTCATGGTCTCCTACTCAACTAAGAATACCAATATTATGCAAATACTTAAGTTAGAAAAATGACTTCTGGGGGGAAAAAACCAGGACCAATCAGGAGAATACGTGCAATATATGCCTTCTCACTATTTATTTCATTAGGCAGATGACATGAGTACCTATTATATCCAATTCAATTCAATCATTAATTAAACATGTACTGTGTGTCTAAGACACTTTGCCCAGAATGTGAAGACAAAAGTGAAGGGAATCCTGACCCTCAAGTAAACCCCCAGTTTACTGCTGGGGCTAAATAATAGGTATACATATAAGTAAATAGAAATACACACAAAGTAATTTTGATGTGGGCAGTGAGAACATTAATAATTAAAGGGAATAGGAAGGGCCTCATATTGGAAATTGCTCTTGAGCTGAGACAAGAGAGACAGAGAGAGACATACAGAGAAACAGAGACACACAGAGAGAGAGAGAGAGAGAGAGAGAGAGAGAGAGAGAGAGAGAGAGAAGCAGGGATAAGAGACAGAGACAGATAGAGAAAGAGAAACAGAGAGACAGAGGAGAGCATCTGAAGCATGGTGGACAGTATAAGATGGAATAGGCTAGAATATAGGGTGCTTGATGGGGGAGTAATGTGTAATAAACCTAGAAATATAGATTGAATCCAGATTGTAAAACTTTTAAAATGTCAAGCAGAGGAGTTTGTAATTTATCCAGCAAGAGTGAACCACTCGGAGCCTCTTGAGCAAGGAAGTGACTTGTTCAAACCTGTTGCTTTAGGAATATAAATTTAACAGCTTGTATAGAGATGGATTGATTGTAAGGCAGAACCTTTTCAGGCATATATTATCCTGGACAAACATATGCACTTTAATGTATATCTGTTTGCTTTGTATTACTTGGGTTTGACTTTATTTTATAAATTCTTGCCGAACAGCTAGAGCTAATTGCACTGTGATAGAGATTAAATGAAGGTTAAATAAAGAAACTTTCTGATCTCTTAAGATAAATGGTATACCCAAAAGCTAAGGGGGGTCGTCTGAGTTTGCTCTTCTTCAATGAAGAACAGATATCTTCTGAAGGAAGAAGGGACCAGCATCCTTTGCTTCTATTTTTTTTTTCCTGTGGAGGGAGGGTTGTTAGACATATTACAGTGTAGTTATGAGGATCAAATGAGATAACACCTAGAAAGGGTTTTGAGAACATTAAAGAGTTATGTAAATGGCAGTGATAATTAATATTTGACTCTGATGTTTCTCTATAACACAATGAAAGTAGCATGGTAATTTGTCCAGCATTTCCTCCACTCCGTTTTTTTTTTTGGGGGGGGGAGCAGTTTTGAGTTAATTTGGGAGGTGGAGAGGAAAGGATGTTTTTGCATTTTTCTTGGAAATCCATGGAATACCATCTATCACAGGAGACTTTAATCCTGTTCACTGATACCAGAGAATTGGAGATTATAATTTCAAAATTCCAATTCAAGGGTAATTTTCAAAGAAAGAGGGCACTTCTTTATTGTTGAATAGCCCTGGATGACTTCAAAGCATAGTCTTTGGATTATGCTGTAAAACTCAGGGCTCATGCTTTCAATGTCATTTCCACGGCAAGACAGTGCATGAGGGCTTAAAAGATTATTTCTGGGATCTTCACACCCAGAACTGGTCTCTCTTCTCCCTCACCTCTCCCTCTCCTCTCATCTTTCTCTTCTCCCTCTGAAATACAAACAATGAATATTCTAAACTAAAAGACGTGGAATCTGACCTTGGAAGGACTTGAGAGATCATTGAATCCAACCCCAACACTTTACAGACATGGAAGGGGAAAACCAGAGAGGTGGTGATTTGGCCAAGATCATGTAACTTCTTAGTGATGGTGCCTGGGCTATGGTATGGCTCAGGTCTCCCAACTTCCTCTCTAGTATTCTTTTTTGCTCGTTCACAGATTTGGGTCTAGATAACACTATGAACTTGGTATATGTAGGCAGTTCCATACATTCAGGAAACATTTATTCAGTGCCTGCTATGTGTGAGGTGCTGGGAATGCAAAGACAAAAATGAAACGATTTCTGCTTTCAAAGAGCTTACATTCTATCAGGTGCACATAACTATATGCAAAATATATGCAAAATAAAGACACATAGAAAAACCCCAGTCCCTTCAAATTTAGAAAACTGGAAATCCTACTTAGAGATCTTTTGAACCTGGTTCTCACTGCTAGTGACAATTTTTCTCAGAGGAAATTTAGACAGATGGAATGTGTCATGAAAGTCACAAAATCTGGTTCCCAGGGAAGGGAAAACTGGACCTTTTTATTTACTTTTCTCCATGGATTGAGGTTATCAACTCTACAGCTGATTTTCTTTGCATACTTAGGTTGATATCACAGCTGATTTCATTGACCAATAAAGGGACTATGGAAGTTGGCAGTGGAAATAAAGACTATTTACATGCAGAAACAGGAAAAGGAAAATCTGATAAATGCTGGGTTGCAGCCAGGATAACAGCCATCCTTTAGGAAAAGCTGTGTTTTGTTTGAGGATTAAACAGGAGTACAGAGAAAAGGCCTCAATGAACCTGAGCCTGTCACATATAAAACCCCTAGGCATACCATAGGGGCCACAAAGAGGATAGAAGAGGAAATCAGGGCTTGAAAAGGTTAAGTATAACCTCTTATGTATAAATGGGGCTGAGAATTCTTGCAGTATGTATCTTGGGGGTCAGTAATGAGGAATAAGTTAGTTAATAAATAAATTAAAGTCATTGGTTAATAAATCAAAATAGTTACTTAACTATAAAAATTATATGGCTGTAAACTACTATTGTTTTCAATTCCAAGTAATAGTTCAATCTAGTGGATTGAATTGGTCTGACACTCAGGAAGCCTAAATTCTGCCCTTGGCCCTCTCAGTGGCCTACTTCAGTCTCGACATTCAAACATGGCTATCATCACATGCCAATATACCTTGGAGGGAGGTTGTGGGATTCATGGCTTCATAAATACGAATGTGCTTTGAGTTCAGCTACTTAAAGTCAAACATTCTTTTTCTGATAGGAAGGGTCCTGAACAAACAATGAATTAATACTTTGTTGATTAAAATAAAAACTCCCAAGTCTTGAAAATTGTTAAATTTTTAGTTGAGCATTTATACTACAGAAATCAGCAAATAAATCAGGAATAAATTGGGGCTTGACTTGCTGTTTTATTGATTGTTTAGTCTTAAGAAAGGGATGAAGAAAATGTCAATAACACAGATTAAACTTAAAAGTGTGTCCTGTATACATTTTTCCCCAGAGAGCCGGTTGTTAAACCAGCACAGCCCTGCATGTAATCCACCATCTTTCTGCCAACAGGAGACAGGAGTGGCCTTGAGCACTGTGGCACTTGATCAGTTATTTATAATGGATGGTGTTGTATTGGTCTTCAGCTTGTTTTGTACTTGTACCTCTTGATTTTACTCCAAAGAATGTTGACTCCCTGATGGAGATAAGTAGATCAGAGAATGAGAGCGAGAGAGAGAGCGAGAGCGAGAGCGAGAGAGAGAGAGAGAGAGAGAGAGAGAGAGAGAGAGAGAGAGAGAAAGAGAGAGATGTATAAATAGATAAGTATTTTTTAAATTTATTTTGCACATTTATTATGCTCTTAATATGTGTAAGATCCTGTACTAACTGCAGGGTATATCATTATAACCAAATAAGACGATCTCTGCCCTCAGGGAGCTTAAATCCTAATGGAGGGAAAATGACACAGAAGAAGGTATTGGAAATGAAAGGGGGGGAGGTTACCCATAAAAGGGAATGGTGAGGAGTCAGGGGTGTAGTACAAGTTTCCAGCAGGGTGGAGATAGTTAAAGAATAGGAGCTATGGTGAGAAGACTGTTTTCTTTCAGTATATTTACAGGGCAAATATTTGGTTCTCAATAAATATTTGTTGAATTGAATTTAATGCTAAGCAGTAGATATAATTACTAAAAGAAAAACATGAGTGGATTTTAGAGGCTGTCTTATCACAGAATCACAGAATCTTAGGCTGGGAATGAACCTGAGAATTCATCTGGTCCATCTCCTACATTTTATGAACTATAAAATGAAGGTTCAGGGATGGGCAGTGACTTGCTCAAGGTCACACAACTACTTAATGAAACAACTGCAACTAGACCCAGAATTTGGGGCTTCCCAATATAGTTCTTTATATGTTCAAACCACTGCTACTACTCTCAATGAAGGTTTAATGTAATGGAGGGATCGATGGGATCCTAATAAGGCTGCCTGTAGTCCCAATATTCAAACGTCATTATAGGCCTGGCCCTAGTTAACAGAAGGCCCACTGCACTTACCTTGCCCCCCCACCCCCACCAATGTCCTAACTTCTTCATATATGCCTCACTGCTCACTAGAACAACAGGTGTGTCCTTAACTCTTAGTTCCCACAGAAACAGCAGCTGTGTCCATATGATGGGAACCTAGCTACTGCCTCTACCTGGTCAGTCACTGCTCCCAGACCCATTCCCACAGAAACAAGTGTGTTATTGTATTCAATCACATCATCCATCTAGCCCAAGACAGGACCACAATACCTAACTATCTGTCTTAACCAGACAGGCCCACAATAGCTAGCAAGTTGGAGGGCAGCATGACCAGAATGTTTAACCACCAAACCATAGATGGGACCCCTCCTCCATTACCTAATCCCTTAACAAACCCCTCCTGCCTTTTTAATATTAATGATATTCCTTTATTCTATATAAATTTCTGTTGTGTAATTGCATCTTTACCCTACAAAAATCCATCTTGCTTTCTCTAAAGTTGCTGCTTCCTCTTGGAACTTAGCCCACTTCATGAGAGGAGTCAGTCTCAATAAATGCCTATACTTGGATTGGAGGTGGTCTGACTCTGAATTCTTTGAGACAGTTCTGCCACAACACATTATAAAACCGTAACAGTTTTGGGTGAGCAAAGCCCCCACCTCAACAGCTTTTTGGCGTCCCTGGGTAGGCCTGAGTCTCTGACTCCAACCTCCCTCTCCACATGGAGCAGAAGTCTCTGATTCAAACCCCCCCTAATCCAAAGGTAAGCCTCTCTTTTTCCCTTCTCTTAGCTGGGAGATCCTTCAAGCACCTAGGAAGTCTTGACTGAACCGCTTGGGCCCTTGTGGCTAGCAAATTCCCTCTAGACAGAGGATGCTCTGCTTAGGAATCTCAAGGGGAGTTCTTTATGAACTCAATTCTTCATCCTTCAGTGGGACACCACTGAAGAGATGAATGTGGCTATAGGGGGGATTTCCTTAGGCTTACTGGCTTTCAGTCCCAACTTTCATCCTGCAGGACTACTAAACTATAATACTGCCTGGTCTTTATATAATCTGGAAGACCAAGAAAAGTTATTGCTATCTGTGCTTTCTGTTTGTATCTGTCTGTATCTATGTCTGTGTAAAAATCTGAGTCTGCCTCCTTGTAAGATTCAAAATGCAGGCAGTCAGAAAACAAAAAACTGTACCTAAGCTAGAAAGATTGATGGTCTCTTAAAGAAAGGTTGTTGGCAAAATAAAAAAAAATGGCTCTTTTTCTACTTCTTGGACTCTGGTCAAGTTCTGGAGGTAGAGAGACAGAAAAAAAAAGAGAAAGGGGAAATTTCTCCCTTAACATCCATCTAAGAGAAAAAGGGTCACTTCTCTGATCAAAGAGAGGCAGGCTTCAAAGCTACACTTTGGAATATGACTAGCACTTAACCCTTTCCTGGGTCACAGAAAGAGAACTATATAAAATCATTGGGAATTATCCAATTGGGAAAAATCCAGGAAATTGAATTCATTCTGGTTAGTATTTGGTACTAAGATAAATTGGGAAAATGCATAGATCTGAAAAAGAGATGTCTCAGATATGACATTTTAAATTCTCCAGTACTGAGAAAAGGGGACCAGGCACCATGGAATCTTTTCCAGGGTCCCACTCACGTTTACTGGAAGGTTCAAAGCTCTCATTTTCAAAGAACTTTTTAAATGAGTGAACACCTGAATGAAGTTTACTTGAGCAAAAGGTAAAAAAAAAAACCCTCACTAAGATTCTTCTCTCTGTAGTTCTACATCTGTCCAGGCTAGGGCTACAGTGCCTTCTTCCTGTCATCCTGGCTCTGACCAAGCTGAGGAGACAGTGAGAAGTTAC
>NW_027185665.1:249444-252819 GCF_028583685.1 Petaurus breviceps papuanus
AAGGTTAGAACCATCAAGATTCTTTACCTGTCATCCTGGCTCTGACTGAGCTAAGGCTGTAGTGAAGAGTTAGAATAGTAGGAAATTTGAGTTAACCTCTCCCACCTGGGGAAAGGAACAAGGGGGGAGGTGCAGCAACTACATCAGGGCCCCACTGGCAACAGCCGTAGGCCCCTGGGCACCCTGAAGCCCACTCCTCTAGGTAAGCAGATGAACCTCTTCTCTCAAAATCCCAAGTCCTTACTCCCACACCACTGGCACCTGGAGTTTCTACTCCAAGTTCCCTGAAACCAAGCAGCTCCTATCAGGAAGCTTGTGGGTTCATCAGGGACCCACCTCCTTATTCACCAAAATGCCTTCCTCACAATGTCCCCCTGGAGCTTTAATTCAGGTTCTGGACCCTACAACCTCCCAGCACTACCTGGTCCCTAGTCTCTCCCACACAAGTAGTGGTGCCTTCTTTCTCCTTCCTTCCAAAATTGACCATTCCCACAACCAGACTCTGCAGCTGTGGGGAGATGAGAAAAGGAGAGGAGAAAACAAATCAGAAGTCACCTAGCTCCTACACTTGGTAAGCCCAATCTTCTATCAATAATTTTTATATGTGTTTTGGAAATGCAATTAATGTCATTTTGCTGTTTGTGTTATTATTGTATTCCTAAACTGTAGTATATTGTAAAATTTGAGTGACCATTGCAAACCAGCAATGGTGTTAGACAAAGAAACTTTTTTTTTTTAAAGCAATTGGGGTTAAGTAACTTGCTCAAGGCTACATGGCCAGTTATTTCTGGGTGTGGTGCTGAGTATCGGAGCCCAGATTTGATCCCCAGGTCATCCCGACACTGGAGCTGGTGCTCTTACTCACTGAGCCACCTGGCTGCCCCTAAGCAATTGGGGTTAAGTAACTTGCTCAAGGTTACACGGCCAGGTGTTTCTGGGTGGGTGCTAAGTGTCTGAGCCAAGAATTGGATCTCCAGGTCATCCTGACACTGGAGTCGGTGCTCTTACTCACTGTGCTACCTGGCCACCCCAACAAAGAAACTTTTAATCTGAATTTAGTTGAAACTAAAAGACAGTGAAAAAAATTGCTTAAAACCAGGTATGTTATTTTATTAAGTTCTGCTAACCCTGTCTTAAAGCTAAAACAAGTTGGCTTTCACTTATAAAAATTGCAAAATTATTTGGGATTATTGTTATAATGCTAAAACCTAAAACTTATCCCACAGCAGTTCTAAGGGTAGACACTCCCTACTTCCCTCCCTTAAGAAGATGGTCAAAATCACCTCAAATGTAGTGCTATAGGGGGTGACTGGAGGCCACATGTGCCAGATGTCATACACTGGGATCCTAAAAATAAAATATGGGAACCTTGAAAGACATCCTGGCAAAAAAAAAAGAAAATCAGTATTGAAAATAAAGGACTTGCCATGCAGAAAGTATGTGGCTTTCATCAGTCCAGAAGAATAATATCATAGGGTGGGCAGGCAGATCAGCCCCTTTTTGGGGTCCCTATTGATTTCTCCTTATTTGTAAACTTGCTAGAGTCCCAGAAACCATCTGGTAGACAAGGTCATCAGCCCCAGGAAAAATAAAAGCTTGTTTGGGTTATGGAGTTCCTAAACAATGAACTTGGCTTACTGAGAAATGAAGTATCTTATGTATGTAAGTCATGGTAAACTTTTATTGCTTATTTTAGCTCCATGAGAGTAACAAAAACAATTGTATCAAGCCCTAAGCTGTGATTGGTGAGACTTGCCTTTTGAGGTAAAAGATGTTGGGACTGCAACTAGTTTTATTTTGAGTTTGAATTTAGATAGAGCTGAATGCATTAAATCAGTATCTGAGAGAAATGCCACAATCTACTCAAAGGGAATCCAGATACAGGTGAAGGTTTGCTTTTTGGGAAAATCTGAGAGGACAATTTTAGCCTCAGTGTAAAATGGGAAACTCCTGGCTCAGTTTCCCCATTGTCTTCCTTTGAAAAGGAATGTTTTTCACCTGGCCATTCCTGAGTCTGGCTATGATATGGAATTAAAGTGAATCATATCTGAATTCAAAAAGATCTAAGGAAGTTTTATCCTGTCATATCTAGCATGTCCCTGCTTTTTCCTTTTATGACAAATTTATCTAATTAGAGCAAGTGATCAGTAAAAGATAGTAAAATTACAATGCAGGTATGTGAAATTTTGCTGTTCTCAATCTGAATCTGTAGTCATTCCATATCCCAAACAACTGGGTAAATTAACACATGGGCTTGTCATCTGTCTACCTGCATAGTCAAGTAAAAGGTTAAATCCCTGGAATAGAACGACATGGGAACAATTAGACAAAGGTAAAAGAAGTTTGTGAAATAAAAGTACAAACGCAATGTTAATCATTATCCCATATACTAAGCCTGGGATACAGCTGAGCTACTAACGTATGTGTTTAGATCTGAGCCATTCAGCCTAAAATTATATTCTTTTCTACAGCCTAAATAATTTGGTCAAAGGGCACTTGGCCTAGTCAACTGCCTGTTACTAGATATATCTGTCTTTTTCCTTATATTTTGGGCCCTTTGTATTGAACGTTCCTGTCAGACTTGGGTCTCTCAGATTGCAGGCCAATTCACCAACACTTGGCAGGCAGCAAACAGTGGATACCAGGCCACACTCATCTACCATCCCCTGGATGTGCTCTATGCTCGGTTCCAGTCAGTTTCCTCCTCGGGACCCACTGAGACAGGGACAGCTCTACTCCCCTTTTCAGCCTGAAGAAGCTACTGAAGCTGAGACCTTTGTCCCTTCTCCCAAGTGAATTTGGGTCCCGACTCTTTGAGGGGGGAATGATGGAATCCTAATAAAGCTGCCCACAGTTCCAATATTCAAACTTCATTATAGGCCTGGCCTTAGTGAACAGCAGGCCCATGGCACCTACCTAGCCCCCCCTCCCCATGTCCTAACTTCTTCATATATGCCTCTCTGATCACTAGAACAACAGGTGTGTCCCTGAACGCTTAGTTCCCACAGAAACAGCAGCTGTGTCCATATGATGGGAACCTAACTACTGTCTCTACCTGGTCACTTGCCCCAGACCCATTCCCACAGAAACAGGTGTGTTCTTGTATTCAATCACAATCACATCATCCATCTAGCCCAAGACAGGACCACAATACCTAACTATCTGTCCTAACCAGACAGGACCACAATAGCTAGCAAGTTGGAGGGCAGCATGACCAGAATGTTTAACCACTGAACCACAGATGGTAGAGCCCCCCTCCTCCATTACCTCATCCCTTAACAAACCCCTCCTCCATCACCTAATCCCTTAACAAACCCCTCCTCCATCACCTCATCCCTTAACAAACCCCTCCTCCATCACCTCATCCCTTAACAA
>NW_027185665.1:253219-286306 GCF_028583685.1 Petaurus breviceps papuanus
TCCTGCCTTTTTAATATTAATGATATTCCTTTATTCTATGTAAATTTCTGTTGTGTAATTGCATCTTTACCCTACAAAAATCCATCTTGCTTTCTCTAAAGTTACTGGTTCCTCTTGGAACTTAGCCCACTCCATGAGAGGCGTCAGTCTCCACAAATGCCTATACTTGGATTGGAGGTCGTCTGACTCTGAATTCTTTGAGAGGTTCCACCACAGCACATCATGAAACCGTAACAGTTTTGGGTGGGCAAAGCTCCCACCTCAAGAGCTTTTTGGCGTCCCTGGGTTTAAACTGCAACAGCATGAATAAGACACAATGAAGAGTGAATAGAGATGTACTGTTAATATCATAATGATATTTCTTCTTTTTCTTCCCCAGGTTTTGGAGGTGCTTTTGGTTACCTTTTGGGTGCTATAGACTGGGGACATTTGGAACTGGGAAGATTGCTGGGCACAGAATTTCAGGTCATGTTCTTCTTCTCGTCACTGGTGTTGACCACCTGCCTCATCATACACTTGTGCAGCATCCCTGAAGCCCCTCTCTGTGATAACCAAGAAGATGGCATGCCACAGCACAGCCAGAGGGACCCTCTGCTGATGCAGAATGGAGGCTGTGACTACGGTTCTCTGGACAGAGCAAAAAATGTTCATATGAAAACAGAGCAGACTGATCTAGCCACAGCAAAACTGGGAGAAGGCAAGGAAAATACCAAGGAACCGGTAAGGATGATGTCCTCTTTTGTTTCATTTTTTTAAAAAACTGTTCTTGCTTCTCTCTGGCCTTTTGACTTTCCTCTCTATATGTAAAAAGTCAAATGGGAACTTACAACTTCTTGTTCTTTGGCATGAAATTGATCAGCCGGCGATCCTATTCCTTTCCTGGCTGCAAGATTAAAAATTCCCCAACTAAATGAAAGTAATGGCAATTTCTCAACTGTAGGTTTTTCCTTTGGCCATCATATGTCTTTCCTGCTCTAACACTCATACAAAGTTCTGATTTTGGGGCAACAGTGGAGGTGATAATACAACGACGAGATTAGGGAGAAGACTGCATGGCTTAGAAGAGAGGGGAGATGAGTGCCTCATTTGATCCTCCCAACAACCCTGGGAGGTAGGTGCTGTCATTATCCCCATTTTACAGTTGAAGAAACTGAGGCAGATAGAGATTACAGAGACTTGCTCAGGATCACAGAGCTAGTACATGTTTGAGACCAGCTTTGAACTCATGTTTTATGACTCCAGGTCCAGTGATTTGGATCTATTTGGATTTAAGGATCTATAAGTAAATACAAGATAGATTGAAGAGGGAACCAATCCTGACAACTAGGGATCAAGAAATGTTTTAATGGAAGAGACAGAACCTGATTTGTAGCTTGAAGACAACTAAGGAGCTATCCTTTGTTCAAGCCCTTGTCACCTTTTGCTTGTATTACAGCATTAACTTCCTTCCTTCCTTCCTTCCTTCCTTCCTTCCTTCCTTCCTTCCTTTCTTTCTTTTTCTTATCTATCTATGTATCTACTTATTTTACCAAGTTTCACTGAATCTGTAATATCAATTTCTTTTGGCACAATAATATTCCATTACATCCATTTGTTACAGTTTGTTCATTCACTTTCCCAACCCCACTATCTCCAGTGCTTTTTTTAAAATTAATTTGTTTGTTTCCTTTTAGTTTACAGGATTCAATTCCACAATTCCTTGAGTTTCACATTTTTTCCCCCTCCCTCCCCCACCCCCCCCCCCCCCGTGGCAGCATATAGTCAAGTATAGGATCTGTAAATACTTTCACATTATACATTAGTCAGGTTATAAGGATGGATTGTACCAGCTGGAATGAAAAATGGTAAAGAGGACATAAAACCAAATAAGAGAAGGAAAAAGATCAGGTATTTTGCTTCCACCTGGATATAAACTTAGTTCTTTCTCTGGATGCACATATTTCTCTCCATCATGAGTCTTTTGGGATTGACTTATATCATTGCATTGCTGAGAAGAGTCCAGTCTATCACAGTTGGTCATCACACATATGTTGTGTCTGTAATTGTGTACAAATTTCTCCTGGTTCTACTCTTCTCACTCAGCATCAGTTTGTATAAACCTCTGCAGGTAAATATGAAGACTGTCTGCTCCTCGTTTCTTATAGCACAATAGCATTCCATAACATGCATATACCACAACTTGTTCAGCCATTCCCCAATTGACGGGCATCCCCTTAATTTCCAATTCTTTACTACCACAAAAAGAGCTGCTATAAACATTTTTGTACATAGGGTCTTTATCCCATTTCTATGATCTCTTTGGGATATAATCCTAGGAGTGGTATTGCTGGATCAAAGGGTATGAAAGTATTTATAGCCCTTTGGGCATAATTCCAGATTGCTCTCCAGAAAGGCTGGATCAGTTCACAACTCCACCAGCAATGCATTAGTGTTCCAATTTGCCCACATCCTCTCCAACATTTGTCATTTTCCTGTTTTGTCATCTTACCCAATCTGACTGGTGAGATGAGAAAAACCTCAGAGTTGTTTTGATTTGCATTTCTGTAATCAATAGTGAATTAGAGCATTTCTTCATGTGCTTATAGATATCTTTAATTTCTTTCTCTGAAAACTGCCTGTTCATATCCTTTGACCATTTATCAATTGGGGAATGACTTGTATTCTTATAAATTTGACTCAATTCTTTGTGTATTTTAGAAATGAGTCCTTTGTCAGAGACATAGGTTGTAAAGATTCTTTCCCAATTTCCCAGCTTCCTCTTAGTCTTGGTTACTTTGGCTTTGTTTGTACAGAAGCTTTTCAATTTCATGTAGTCAAAATTATCCATTTTACATTTTATAATGTTCTCTAATTCTTGTTTAGTCATAAAGTCTTTCCCTCTCCACAAGTCTGATAGATAAACTATTCCTTGTTTTAGGAGACTGCTTACAGTATCAACCTTTATACCTAGATCATGCACCCATTTAGACTTTATTTTGGTATATGGTGTTAGATAATGGTCTATGCCCAGTTTCTGCCATACTATATTCCAGTTTTCCAAGCAGTTTTTGTCAAATAGTGAGTTCTTATCCCAAAAAACCAGGGTCTGGGGGTTTATCAAATAATAGATTACTATAGTCATTGACTTCTGAATCTCATGTGTGTAATCTCTTCCATTGATCCACTCCTTGTAATGGGAATGTAAATTTTGAAGATCTTCCCTGCCCCTAGGCTAAAGTGCACCTGGAGCCTGGGGTGGGAGGCTTGTTTTTCAGTAGATACTTCTTGATTGGCCAGTGAGTCAATAAGGTTGTTACATTCTCTGAGCCAGGAGAAGGCTATATAAGCCCTGATGTGTAGCTTTGTTTTGGGGGCTCACTTTGAGAAGTGTTCTGTAATTTGATATGGATTCTGGGAAGCTGTTGTCCAGAGCCCCCCAACCCCCCACCCCTCCCCAGCTTTGAAAAACCCAGATGTTGATTTGGTATGGATGTAATGGTTGGACAGTTTGGAAATCTGTCTACTTGATCTGTTTCTGTCTTGATAATTCTGTCTGTGTACTTTGAAGTTCGGGGTGCTGACCTTTTCCCCTGAACAAGGTAAACGATATATGTCTGACTGATTAAAGTAAGCTTGTTAACCTATTTTGAGTTGCTTTCCTTTAACAAAGCAGATCCAAGATCCTGTGTTGGCAGCAAACCCTGAGGATGCTTGGAGTGCTTGCTGCTATACTCCTCTATTCCTCAGCCAGTACCAAGTAGTTTTGATGACTGCTGCTTTATAATACAGATTGAAATCTGGTATAGCTAATCCACCTCCCCTAGCATTTCTTTACATTAATTCCCTTGATATTCTGGACTGTTTATTCTTCCAAATGAATTTTGTTACTATTTTTTCTAGCTCTATAAAGTAGTTTTTTGGTAAATTAATTGGTGTGGCACTAAATATATAATTTAATTTAGGTAAAATTGTCATTTTTATTATATTAGCTCGACCAAGCCATGAGCAATTGATATTTTTCCAATTAGTTAGATCTGACTTTATTTGTGTGAAAAGTGTTTTGTAATTATGGTCATATAGGTCCTGGGTTTGTTTTGGCAGGTAGATTCCCAAATATTTTTATAATGTCTACAGTAACTTTAAATGGGATTTCTCTTTCTATCTCTTGCTGTTGAATTTCATTGGAAATATATAGGAATGCCAAGGATTTATGTGGGTTTATTTTATGTCCTGCAACTTTGCCAAATTTATTTATTGTCTCAAGTAGTTTTTTACTTGATTCTCTAGGATTCTCTAAGTATATCATTATATCACCTACGAAGAGTGATAACTTGCTCTTCCTTGCCTAATTAGATTCCTTTGATTTCTTTTTTTTCTCTAATGCCTACTGCTAACATTTCTAGTACCAGATTGAATAAGAGGGGTGATATTGGACACCCTTGTTTCACCCCTGATCTTATTGGAAATGCTTCTAGCTTCTCCCCATTACATATAATACTTGCTGATGGCTTTAAATAGATGCTGCCTATTATTTTAAGGAAGGCTTCATTTATTCCTATACTTTCTAATGTTTTTAATAGGAATGGATGTTGTATTTTGTCAAAAGCCCTTTCTGCATCTATTGAGATGATCATGTGGTTTCTGCTAGTTTTATTGTTGATATGATCAATTATACTGATGATTTTCCTAATATTAAACCATCCTTGCATTCCTGGAATAAATCCTACCTGATCAAAGTGTATTATTCTTTAGATAAGTTGCTGTCATCTTTTTGCTAGTATTTTACTTAGAATTTTTGCATCTATATTCATGAGGGAGATTGGTCTATAATTTTCTTTCTCTGTTTTATCTCTTCCTGATTTAGGTATCAGTACCATATTTGTGTCATAAAAAGAATTTTGTAGGACTCCTTCTTCATTAATTTTCCCAAATAGTTTGTAGAGTATTGGAATCAGTTGTTCTTTAAATGTTTGATAGAATTCACTAGTGAATCTTTCTGGCCCTGGAGATTTTTTCCTAGGGAGTTGACTGATGGCTTGTTCAATTTCTTTTTCTGAGATGGGATTATTTAAGTAATTTACTTCCTCTTCAGTTAATCTGGGCAACTTGTATGTTTGTAAATATTCATCCATTTCCCTAAGATTGTCAAATTTATGTGCATACAATTGGGAAAAATAATTCCTAATTATTGTTTTGATTTCTTCTTCATTGGAGGTAGATTCACCCTTTTCATTTTTGATATTGATAATTTGGTTTTCTTCTTTCTTTTTTTATCATATTGACTAAGGGTCTATCAATTTTGTTGATTTTTTCATAAAACCAGCTCTTGGTTTTATTTATTAATGCAATTAGAACTGATTTTCCTCTGCTATACAGTTTTTATGCCTCTAGGTGTGGCATAATTTACCCTTTTCCACTTCATCCATTACCTTTCTTCCATTGCAGTCCCTTTGTAGCCCTTAATAAGATTTTTTTAAATTGTCATTTTGTGTATTTTATACTCATACCCTCTACTTGTTTATTACCAGTTTGCTCTTATCAAATAGCAGGGTGTGTGTGTCTGTGTTCTCCTTGTTTACCTCATCTGGGATTTTCATGATAAAGATACTAGACTGGTTTGCCATTTCCTTCTCCAGTTCATTTTACAGATGGGGAAACTGAGGCAACAGGGATGAATGACTTGTCCAGGGTCACACAGCTAGTGAGTATCTGAGGCCACATCTGTAATCCAGAAGATGAATCTTCTTGACTTCAGGTCCTCAACTTTATCCACTGAGCCACTTATCTGACCCTGAAACATAATAGTAGGTACTAAGTAAATGCTTGTGACTTGATTGATTGAATGATAGGTAGAGGTAAGGAAGAAGTACATTCTAGACATATAGGACAGACTGAACAAAAATAAGGGGGGGGGAGTAGGAAGTAGCATTCTGTTATTAGGAAATACAAAGGCAGTCAATTTGGTTGGAACATGGAAAATACTAAGAGTAGTATTGGGAAATAAATCTGATAAAAGAAGCTGGAGCCAGATCATGAAGGGCCTTTGATGCTATGCTGAAGATTTCATATTTGATTATAGAAGCAATAGTGAACTACTGAAGATTCTTGAGAAGGAATGTGAGATGATTAGACCTGTTTGCTTTAGGAAAAGTATTTGGACAGATGTGTAGAGGATGGATTGGGGAGGAGAGAACCTGGAAGCAGAGACCAATTAGGAGTGTCCAGTTGAGAGGTGATGGGTGCCCTGACTAGGGTAGTGGCTGTGTATATAGGCAAAAAGATATGCTGGCAGAGGAAATGGCAAAGGATCAGATACATGATGTAAATAAAGGAGAGAGAAGATAGGGTCATGACTGAGATAGTGAGCCTTCGTCTACAAGAACTAGCAAGTTTGGAAGTAGGATGGACTTGGTCTGACTAGATACATTGGATATCTTTTTGTGCATACATTGAGTTTGA
This sequence comes from Petaurus breviceps papuanus, assembly GCF_028583685.1. Classification (NCBI taxonomy): domain Eukaryota; kingdom Metazoa; phylum Chordata; class Mammalia; order Diprotodontia; family Petauridae; genus Petaurus; species Petaurus breviceps. The sequence continues at coordinate 259,658 of NW_027185665.1, forward strand.
GATGCCCTGGGGACACCCAGGTGGTGATTTCTAGCAGACACTTGGTAATTCAGGACCAAAGCTTAGAAGAGAGACTAGAGCTGGATATACTGTACTTTATGAATCACAGTGGCATCTATATACATTTGAAAATTGTTGTTGTTGCTATATTTAGTCATTCAGTCCTGTCCAGCTCTTGGTTTTCTTGGCAAAGATTCTGGAGTGGTTTGCCATTTCCTTCTCTGGTGGACTTGCCTTGAATGACTTGCCTTGGGGTCACACAGCTTGTAAGTGTCTGAGGCCACATTTGAACTCAGATGTGCCTGACTTTAGGCCCAGTGCTCTATCCACTGAGCGATCTAGCTGCCTACACATCTGAAAAATAGACATTTTTTTTTTTAAATTCAGCCTACAGAAGGTATATTTGCTGTTTTTAAAATTATACAGTACCAAGATGTACATTTTGTTGGAGCTAAATAAAGCTTAATGCTTGGTGTTTATAAGGATTTGTGGTCCCTATGTTATCCCCGGGGCCTGTCACAATAAACACAGAAAGAACTATCACTGGCCTAGCATACTGGCGATTTTTGTGATGAAACAATTATGTGACTCATTCTTCATATATTAATTAACTTTTTTTTCAGAAATAGAGACCAAAGAAACAAAGGAAAAATGCTGTTAAATTAAGAGAAGATCAGAGAGAAAAGATCAGGGATACCACTGGGAAATATATAGCTCAGGAGCAAATACAATCAGGAAAAAGCAAAACCTCACTAATCGAAAATAAAGGTATGGGCTGGAGGAGGGGAAGGGTGTGCAGAATTAGCAAAGAGAATGAATTGCAAGATATGCTGCTGTAATAAATGCAGTGTCATTGCTGGTACCACTAGAGATAGGGCCTGAAAGGACTGCATTATGTGTAGGCCTTGCTGGGACCAGCTTTGGTAATTATCCCAGGGCCGTAAGATTGTAGGTGTAGGGCTGGAAGGGACCTTAGAGGTAATTTAAGGCAGGAGATATCAGAAAGCTAGTATGTGAACTCAGGTCTGCTGATTTTAAGTCAAATGCTCTTTCTCATGCCACCCACTTTAGTTTAAGCTTTCTCCTACCAGAGTAAATGTGCCCAGGTCCTTCAACCAAGTCACAAGTGGCAAGAAGCCAAGGCCCTTCATTACCCTGGATGCTCTTCAATGTCTGTCCTAAATTATTGTGGCCAGAACTGAACATGGTGGCCCAGATGTGTTGTGAGCGGGGCAGAGTCTTATTGTTCAGTCCTGTTTGACTCTGTGTGATTCCATTTGGGGGTTTCTTGACAAAGATACTAGAGTGGTTTGCTATTTCCTTCTCCAGTTCATTTTACAGATGATGAAACTGAGGCAATTAGGGTTAAGTGACTTGCCTAAGGTTACATAGATGGTAATGTCGGAGGTCAGTTTTGAACTCAGTTGAGGAATCTTTCTGACTCCTGAACCTGCATTGTATCTATTGTGCCTCTAGCGGAGTACAGACAATCTCTTTATTCCTAGAGGATTCTCTGACTGCATTAGTTTTGATGCTTGCTATGTTGTCTCATATTGAAATGGAAGGTCATTAACCATTAATGCCATCTTCCCACCTCCCTTCCCCCCCTATCCCCCCACCCCCCAGCCTGGAGATCTTTTTTGGATAAACTACTGTGCAACCATACCTCTTCCATATTATACTAGTGACGTTTTTCCAAGCTTAAACGTAAAACTTGATACATACGTGGCATAGCACTAAACTTAAAACCAAGAAAACATGAGTTCAATTCCTACCTTGGGCATGTACAAACTCCGTGAACCTGGGCAAGTCAATTAACTTCTCTCAGCCTCAGTTTCCTCATCTGTAAAATGGTGATAATAATAGCACCTACCTCATAGGGTTATGAGGATAAAATGGGATAACATGCTTTTCAACTCTTAAAGTATCCCTGAAATGATAGTCTTCTTATTTGTTCCCATTGAATTTCATCTTAATTTTTCGATCCAATGTTCTAGCCTTTCAGAATCATTTTGAATCCTTTCTGTCACCTGTGTGTTAACTTTTGGTCTCTACTTTGCATCATCTACAAATCTGATAAACATGTCATCCATGACTTTATCCAAGTTAATGCTAAAAATGTTAAACAGTGTAGACTCAAGCCTGGATTCCTGGGGCTCTCCTTCCTACTAACAGAACTCTAGATGGCCACTCCTTGTTTCTGGTCATTTATTTAAATCTTCATTTGTCTAATTATAATGGTGCCATTGTCTAGCACATATTTCCCCATCTTTTCCACAAAGCTAAAAAGAAAAAAAAACCTTACCAAGTACTTTGATAACATCTGAATAAACTATATCTACCTTATCTCTAAATTTAGTAACCTGTGAATAAAAAATAATCATTCCCTAAGGGCAGCTAGGTGCCATGGTAGATAGAGTGCCAGGCCTGAAGTCAGGACTCATCTTCTTGAGTTCAAATGTAGCCTCAGACACTTACTAGCTCTGTGACCCTGGGCAAGTCACTTAGCTCTGTTTGCCTCAATTTTCTAATCTGTAAAATGAGCTGGAGAGGGAAAAGGCACACTACTCTAGTATCTTTTCCAAGAAAACCCCAAATGGGATCACACAGAGTCAGACATGACTGAAATAACTGAACAACAACAAAATAATTCCAGCCTATAGGGAAAGCTGAGGCTGGAGGATCACTTGAACTTGTCGTCTGAGTTACAGTAGGACTACAGATGTTCAATCAGGTGTTTGTGCTAAGTCTGGCACGAATATGGTCACTCCTCCCACACCTCCGCCCTAATATGGGGTATGTGTGGGGAACCAGACTACCTAAGGAGAGCAAGCTGGATGATTAGAAACAGACCAGGTCAAAGCTTCCATGACTGAGGGGCAGAGCCAAGATGGCAGAGTAGAAGCAGGACCTCCCCACAGCTCCTGCTTCTACCTTCCCCAATCCATGTAAAAAGAGGACTCTAAACAAATTTTGGAGCTGCAGAACTCACAAAATGACACAGAGAAGCTAACCTCCCACTGAGGACAGCCCAGTAGGCCTGCAAGAATTGGTCAGCACAGCGCTCTGGGAGCCAAGCCCAGCCCCACGCAGAGGCTTTAGGGCCTGACCAGCCAGAGGGACTCCAGATCAGCAGCAGCTGTGGCCATTTCCAGATTTATCAACACATAGATGCGAAGGACAAAGTGAGAGGTCAGTGCGGTCTGGACTTTGGGACCAGTAAGTGGGAGTGCATGGCTTTTGCCCCCAGGGCGAGAAGCCGCTGAGGCACCAGCACAGCCAGCCAGTGCCACGTGGTGGCTTCGGCTCCTGGCCTGCAGAGTGTAGGGGGACCAAGCACCAGTCTGAGGGGTAATCTCTCTTGCTTTAACTTGATTGGAACTGGATTGCAGTCTAGGGTGGAGATTCTGGGGTGTATGTTCAGCTTGCCAGAGCGTGTGGAGACCTCAGAGAGGGTACCCATCTAATACCTCCAGCAATTGAGAAAACCCCAGCGTTTGGGATGAAAGCTCACTTGTTTGGTGGCAGAGTCCTACTGTAGCAAAAAGCCCAGGGGTCAAGTGACTGAGGGGTGACATGACCAGGCAGGGACAAAAAGGAGCAAAGCATGGAACAGGAGGAAGACAGTGAAGTCAGAACTCCTGCACCAAAAGCTTCAAAGGAAAATATGAGCGGGTTACAGGCCATAGAGGACCTTAAGAAGCAGATAAGAGAAGTGGAGGAAAAATTGGGAAGAGAAATGAGAACGATGCAAGAAAATTACAAAATAAGAGTCAACAGCCTGACTGAGGAAAATAACACCTTAAAAAATAGACTAACTCAAATGACAAAAGAGGCTCAAAAAGGCAATGAGGAGAAGAATGCCTTAAAAAGTCAAATTTGCCAGATGGAAAAAGAATCTCAAAAGCTCAATGAGAAGAATCATGGCTTCAGAATTAGACTGGAACAAATGGAAGCTAATGACTTTATGAGAAATCAAGATGCTGTTAAACAGATCCAAACAAATGAAACAATAGAAGGCAATGTGAAATATCTCATGGGAAAAACCACTGACCAGGAAAATAGATCCAGGAGAGATCATTTAAAAATTATTGGACTACCTGAAAGCCATGACCAAAGTAAGAACCTAGAAAGCATCCTCCAGGAAGTTCTCAAAGAAAACTGCCCTGATGTTAAAACATCTAAAGAATCAGAGGGCAAAATAGAGGTTGAAAGAATCCACTGATCACCTCCTGAAAAAAGATCGCCAAAAGAAACCTCCTAGGAATATTATAGCCAGGTTCCGGAATTCCCAGATTAAGGAGAGAATATTACAAGCAGCCAGGAAGAAACAATTTGAATATTGTGGAAACACAATCAGGATAACCCAGGATCTAGCAGCTTCTACACTGAGGGATCGAAGGGCTTGGAATATGATATTCCGGAGGGCAAAGGAGCTGGGATTAAAACCAAGAGTCACCTACCTAGCAAAACTGAGTATCATGTTTCAGGGGAAAATATGGTCATTTAGTGGAATAGAGAACTTTCAAGCATTCTTGCTGAAAAAACCGGAGATGAACAGAAAATTTGACATTCAGATACAAGAAGCAAGAGAAGCATGAGAAGGTAAACAGGGAAAAGAAATCACAAGGAACTTATCAAAACTGAACTATTAACATTCCTACATGGAAAAACAATAATTATAACTTATGAAACTTTTCTCAGTAATTTAAGGAAATATATATATATATATATATATATGAGGGTATATGGGCATATGAATACATATGTGAATGTGTGTATATATGTTTACATACTCTATCTATGTATACATATGTATACATAGAGGGCACAGGACCAATTTCACAGGAAGGGATGATACTTAAAAGGTGAAATTAAGAGGTGAGAGAGGAATATAATGAGAGGAGATGGGGAGAGACAGAATGGTGTAAACTATCTCATACAGAAGAGGCAAGGGGAAATGGTTACAATGGAGGGGAAGAATAGGAAGGCAAGAGGGAATGTGTCAAACTTATTCCCATTGAATCTGTCTTGAGGAGGGAATGAAATACACCCTAAATAGAGTATCTCACCCTACAGGAGAGTAGGGGGGAAGGGAATAAGAGGGTGGATGATGGAAAGGAGGTCAGGTTGGTGGGGAGGGAAGTTGGAAGCACCCACTTTTGAAAAGGGACGGGATCAAAGTAGGGAATAGAACAAGTGGGAGGTGGGATAGGAGGGAGGGAAATATAGTCAGTCTTTTACAATATATCTACTATGTTATTGTTTTGCATTAGCTACACATGTACATCCTATACTGAGCTGCTTATCTTCCCAGTAAGGGTGGGTGACAAGGGAGGAAGGGGAGGAATCTGTAATTCAAAGTTTTAAAATCAAATGTTTAAAAAAATATATATGTATACTATTATTAATACTATTTTACATGTAATTGGGAAATAAGATATACAGGCACTGGGGCATAGAGATCCACTGGAAAAGTCTAAAGGGGTATGGGAGAAAATATGGGAGAGAGCAGACTGGAGGAGGGGATATCCTGTGGGACTGATATTTTGGGGGGGGGTGGGGAAAAACGGGGAGAAAATTTGTAAACTCAAAATTTGGAGGAAATGAATGATGTAAATCAGAAGTTAATAAAGCATCTAAAAAAAAAAAGTTTCCATGCCCATCATCAGTAAAACTGGGCCCATGAGTAATTGCTGCACTCCAGCCTAGACAGGGTAGGAAGACCCATCCTCATCTTCTCTGATAATCTGGAATGTGGAGAGGCATTTCATGAGCTTCTTCACCTCTTCTTCTGTAAGGAAGACCAGCTTTCCTTGTGTACATAGAGATCAGTCAGGACCTTGGTTGAGGCAGAAATAAAAACATCCCCACAAATACAGATTCCTACAAATTCCCCCTTGTTCTTTATTCTTTCTAGAAATGATATCTTTAGTTGTTGTTCTTGACCAGTAGAAATGGCTGAACAATAACAGCAACAATGACACTGTACCAGTGGAAGCTAATTCATTCAAAACCACATAAATCATTAGGAGACCTTAATCAAGTGCATACCACAGATACACACACACTCACATCAGCTCTGATGGAGTGGGATATATAGACACCTATGTATGTATCATCTCCCCCTACTATACTATTAATTCAATGAGGGCAGAAAGTATCTCATCCAAATCTTGTATCTCCCCTTAGCGTCTACTAGCATTGTGGTCTGCTCCAAGTAAACTCAGGATGCAAGCTGAATGAAGGGAGTGCATGGATAGGGAAGGATTATTTGGGAGCCTGGTTCCCAGGCTGTTCTTCCTCAATCTGAGAGCCTCTTTGAAATTCAGTTTTCTCTTCTATAAAATGCACTAAGATAATTTCTGAGTTTCCAGCTCTAACATTTTATAATTGATTGTTATTTTCTCTATCTTCCTTTCTCCCTCTCCTCTGAACAGGGATTTATCCTGGGGCTTATAAATACAAATGTGTTAATTTGTGGAACATTTTGATAATCTCCAGGAAGATAATTATAACCTTTAACATACTGTGTCGGGACCTTCCTTTGAATGACAAAGGTCTGGCAGGAAGGACCCAGCAGAGCAAGCTACAATCTGGCTCTTAGAGTCTAGAAATTAAAGAATTATAACTATGCCTATTGATGGGAGTGACATCAATGTGAATGACTAGTTATGTGAATAGGGATGTTGCTGAAAATGTCTGAGAATTATTTCCCTCATGTATACATAGAGATTACAGTAATGCACTACCAACCTCACAGTGGTGTTGTGAGGATCAGGTGAGATAATACATGGAAAATTCTTCATAAACTTTAAGTACTGATATATAAATATTACTTATTGATATCATCAGGCACCTAGGGAGTACAGTGGATATAGTGCAGGGCATGAAGTCAGGGAGACTCATCTTCCTGAGTTCAAATCTAGCCCTAGACACTTACTGGCTGTGTGACTCTGGGCAAATTATTCAACCTGTTTGTCTTAGTTCCTCATCTGTAAAATGAGCTAGAGAAGGAAATGGCAAATCACTCCAGTGTCTTTGCAAAGAAAATTGTAAATGGAGTGACAAAGAGTTGGACATGACTGAAAAAGACTGAGCAACAATTTGACATTATCATAATTATCATCATCATCAGTCAGGGTTGGGAAGAGTTGGTGTGACACAGTGTTCAGACACATTGACAACCAACCGATGAATGTGCTTATGAACAGCCTTGATTGTGAAAGGAGTTTACATGCTTCTCAGTCATTCATGGAACCTTAAAAAAATTAAATATGTATTGGGACATTAAAAACTTTGCCAAAAATGCAGAAAGTCAGACGTATTAAACATATTACATTGTCCTGATCACAGGACAAGGAAAATATGTTCAATGAAGGTCCTTTGAAGAAAAAGTTATAAATTCATTGGAGACTAAATAACAATTCCAAAGAATAGAAAGAGCAAATAATAAAAAAAAAAATTCTATTAGAGAAAGTTACAACAGTCAGACAATCGACCCAAACTTAAGGGATTCGACTAAAGCAGTCCTTATGGGAAGGTTTTTGTATCTAAAATGCTTTCATTAACAAAAGAGAGAAAGAACAAATCAACAAATTGGGCGTGTGGCTAAAAAAACTAGCCAAATCGTATGTTTCTCCAGCAGTGGCAATACTCGATGTGCTTACAGGGTCAGTCACTTTTGTGCTTACATATTCATATTAACAATAGATGACATTTTATAGGGTTTTAATGTTTGCAAAGTACTTTTCATACATTATCTCATTTGAGCCTTACAATAACTCTGCAAGGTAGGCACTACCAACTTAATTATCTCCATTTTGAAGATAAGTTGCTGCCTAACTTATGAAATTATGAAATGGGGCAGGCATTTCTGTTTCTTTGTATATTCACCAGGAAAGACCATGATGGCAGAGGAGAACTGAGGCTACGATCATACTTTAATAAGGCAAAAAAGGTGTAGGGAGGGAACAGGCATGGCAAGCACAAAGACAAGCCAAGAAAAGGGTTACAGAGGCAGATGGTGTGGGGTCAGGCTGGTGTGGTGTTGGAAGACAGACAAGAAAGGGACAGAGGAGAGGAATGGGAAGGGGATAAATCAATGACACAGTGGTGGATCAGAGTCCATAGCAATGGAGCAGCATGGACCCTCAGCAGATGAAAGAGCGCTCAGAGGGCAACAGTTTGAGGTCTCATTTTTATATGGAAGGTAAGGCGCTAATGCTTATCTGTGCCACCTTGGAGCTTCAGTAACACATTCAAATCATCTCATACTTGTTGGGTTGGACTTCAAAGTTGACATATGCATGACATCTCAGAGTTATTAGCACCATTTGATATTCTGCTGGTCTTACTGCAGATGTCTGGAACTTGTATGAAATTTTTATATTGTGGGACCAAAAGATCTTGATCACAAAACCTAGATGGCTTCCCCTGATTCAGCTGCTATTTTTGGTTGATATATGACATAATTTGTAAACTATACTCCTTTGGTCTTTAGGATGGTCTGTAAGTGACTTATAAATTCCTTTCTGCAATCTTACTCTCTACTATTACCCCTTCTAAACCGACTACTAATAAACCTACTCATTATACTAACGAGAAGCAGGGTGGGGTGGTGAAGGGGACCAGAGCAAAACACAATTTTAACATAAGAGGATGAGGAAACTGAGATTCAAATCGGTAAAGAAATTGATCCGTGGTCATATCACTAGTAAAAGTCAGAGGTGGGATTTCAATCTAGGTCTCCCTTGAGTTCAGTGCTTTACCCACTATGCTGTGTCTCTTATATTCTTGTGTGTGGAAAGGGGCCTTAGTCATCTTGTGTAAAGCCTTGCTCAGCACTAGTCTAGGGAGATTTTTTGTTTGTTTTTAGCTCCTCCCCTTCTATTTTACAGATGAGCAAACTAAGGGCCAAAGAAGTTAAGTGACTTGCCCAGGGTCACATAGCTGGTGTCTCAGATAGGGTTTGAACCCAGGTCTTCCCAACTCAAACCCAGCATAATATTTCCATTGTACCATATATCTCTCTAGGGAAGTTTAACAGACATCACGACTTAATTAGAAGTGCCTCTCCTCAGAGTTAGCACCAGCACTTCTAATATACAGCATCCAGGCCTTCAGCACCAGGATTTCCAAAGCATAGTGTAGCACAGTGGAATGAATTCTCACTTTGAGCTCACATGACTTGGTTTGACTCCTGGTACTACCACATACTCTCTGTGTGATCGTGTGCATCAGTTTTCTCATACGTAGAATGAAGGTTGGTCTACATAATCCCCAAGGACCCTTTCAGCTCAAAGCAGACGATCCTATGATCCTATGAAGGCCATACCTTTGTTTTATGTTTTGTCCTAGACACAGAACAAGATGGCCATGAAGTCTTTGCTGAAGGCTCTTATGAGCATGCCTTCTCACTACCGCTATCTCTGTGTCAGTCACCTCATCGGATGGACAGCTTTCCTCTCCAACATGCTCTTCTTTACGGACTTCATGGGACAGGTAACACTGACATTTACTCACACAGACCAATCAGTCAGCGAGTAATTGCTGAATTCTTACAATATTACATTTAATCAGGGATATAAAATTAGAATAAGGTATAATTCCTACCCTCCAGGAATCTGCTGAGGAAACCGTTTCAAACAACTCAGGAACAACATGCAACACTACTGTAAATAATCCATCCAAGGAGCAAATATTAAATCTCATTAAAGGTCAGGTGTAAAGTTCAAATGAACCTAATTGCACCAAGGAAGGGGCTTGAATGAATGAAAGAATGAATGCATGAAAAAGCATGCACTAAGGGCTTGTGGTGTTCCACACACGTGTGAAGTGTTGGATGAAGACATACAAGCTAGTAAGGCAGCTCCTGCCCTCAAGGGATTCTATTTTTTTTTTTTTACCTTTTTGGAGGGCAATTGGGGTTAAGTAACTTGCCCAAGGTTACACGGCTAGTTGTTTTGTGTGTGTGTGTGTGTGTGTGTGTGTGTGTGAAGTGTCTGAGGCCAGAACCAAACTCAGGTCCTCCTGACTCTGGGCCAGAGGAGCTTAAATTCTAATAGGGGAATGATAACACATAGTGGTGGCCCAGGAAGAGTATTTTGAACAGGAATGTCATAAAGATGGTGTTTTAAGTCAGAGGACAATTGATTTACCCATCTTCCAAGTGTGGTAGTATTTATCCAATTACTATCTCAGAACTAAAGTTAGAAAATTAGGGTGAAGGCAGGAGTACAGGAACATGGAAGGTTGAGAATACCTGAAAAGTGGCCAAAGTATCTTTGTGTAATATATCACGTTCTACATGCTCAATGTGCCTGGGCCCTCTATGAGGGATGTTCACCCTACCACTTGGTTTTTCCAAGTTAGTTTCAGCTGTGGACAGTCTCTTCCAGATTTTAGTACATGCAAAGCAGCTGAATCTGAATGATAATAATCATTATTTCTCTCCTCCACAGGGTCTTTGTTATGCTTTTGTGGGATAGCAACAAGGGAAAACCCCTCACCAACTCCATGTTATAAACTTGGTGGTTGAGCTCCCAGATTTTCTTATCTGGGAAATATGCTTCCTAAACTCACCAAGTACTAGAGACAACCCCAGTGCCTTTGTGAGTCTGAAATTTCTTTGATAAATGTGGGTATGCCCACTGATGTCTTTTAAAAGAGGAAAAAGATAAATCCTGATTGCTTTTCAGAAATTAGGGCCACATAGAAGTGATTGGCAAATGGAGACCCAATAGGCTGGACTCTGGTCAGAGGAAGTATGTCTATATACACAAATAAGACTGCTTTTACTTTTGAGCTTTTCCCTTGTGTCTTCTTCCTTGAGAACAACTAGAGGTAGAAAAAGTATTTCTTTCTCCATCATTTACCAATTACCCCAGGAATAATCAATGGTGACTTAAGAAAGAATTTTCCCAGGTTAAGAGATGACAGAAAGTGGGGAAGGCATGGAGTTCTTGCAGGACCAGACATGCTTGTATACTGTCCAGAAAGGTGGAATTCATGAACAATGTTCCCATATACCAAACATGTGGCCTGTAGGTGGGGAATTTTCATTTCCCAGGCTACCTTATCTAGGAATCTAATGTCCTATCCAGAGAAGGGAGATTTCCAGATTGACTTCAGCCTAGGAGGTGACCTCATAAGTAGCACCAAAGTTCAAGAGATCAAAGACCTGGCTTTCTAGAGAGAAGTAAAGTCCCTGAGCAGTATTCCTTGGAGAAAGAAAAAGGATTGTCCATGTGTCCTTTGGAGCAAGAGGATCAATAAGGGTTAAAGCCATATTGGAGAGGAGGAGGGATCAGTCAATCAACAAGCATATATTAACTGCCTATTATGTGGATTATGTGGTTTGCCCTTTGTTCTCAAAGAGGACCATGATATCAGGAAGATGAGGCTATGACTTGGGAGTGAATTGGACTTAAGTGAGGAAAGGCAGTGCAAAGTTACCAGCCTTACTTTCTCCTCCAGAGCCATCTGGGTCTGGTGGCCAGATATAGGTCAGAACACCTGGAGGTGGCCCACCCAGCACTGGAGACACAAAGACAGAAATGAAAGTGTCTGTGCCCTCAATGGGCTTACAATCTAGTAAGAAATCTCTATAGTAAATGGAGACCTTTCCAGTTCCTTCTTAAACTGAGTTGTTTAGAGAGTGAAGGTCTAGTGGAAAAGAGATTTGCTAAGAGCTCCAATGTGTGTTTCCCTTCTGGAGGAACCAAAGCCTTAAGAGTAGCATTGTAATGCTAAATTTTTCCAAGAATCTCTCCAGAGCAATAATGAGGAGACCCTCTGGAATGTTAGGGTGTTGGTTATTCAGCTACCCTAAAGTATGAAATTACCTTCTGGGGGATCTGAACCACTGGGTAGCTGTATGAGTCAGGGAAGGATTTGTAGCACTCCATAGGAAAGTGGGACTTAGCAGAATGTCAAGGGGTTTCCCTATTGGCAGTGCTTTTTTGGCAAGTCCTTTTCTGAGGGGAAACTTATGGGCTATTTGTATGTTTTATGTTTTCTTATTCTATTCATGGGCTCCTGTTAATCCTTTGTGTCTTCTTCATTTTCTCTGGAGTGAAATAAAGGACGTTTTCTATCCATGTACACTTACTTTCTTTAGTACCTATATGGGAGTGCTTTTTCCCATATCTGTGGGAAAAGAGATATAAAAATAATTAGAGATCTTCCTGGAGGATATTCTGGGTGAAGACAAAAAGTAGAAAAGATAAAATTATCTTCTTGGGCAAGCTAAAGGCTAATCTAATGTTTAGGAATCCAGAGTTCTGGCAATGAAAGTTATGATCAATGACATGACCCAGGCCATGGGTTATGTCTGTGATATCACGAGTCTTGATTAGCATCATTATCATCATTTTCTCTTATTCAGTGGATAGAGCACAGGGTCCAGAGTTAGGAAAACATGAGTTCAAATTTGACCTCAAATGCTTACTAGTTGTGTGACCATGAGCAAATCACTTAACCTCTTTTTACTTCGGTTTCCTCAACTGTAAAATAGACACAATATGACCTATTTTGCAGGGTTGTTGAATGGTTCAAATGAGATATTTTTTTTTGTCTTTTTGAAGGGGGGCAGGCAAGGCAATTGGGGTCAAGTGACTTACCCAAGGTCACACAACTAGTAAGTATTAAGTGTCTTAAGAGGCCAGATTTGAACTCAGGTCCTCCTGACTTTAGGGCCAGTGCTCTGTTCACTGTGTCACCTAGCCACCCCAAATAAGATAATTTTTGTAAAGTGTTTAGCATAGTGCCTGGCATATAATAGAAGCTTAATAATTGCTTATTTCTTTTCTTACATCTATACTTTTGATTCCAGAGAAATTGTAGCCATTATCTGTAGCCATAAACTATCACCAGTAAAACAATTTAAAAAAAAAGATGAACTTTTATGTCAAGGAGCATCTTGGACTCACTGAAAATGCTGTTCAGTTTCCTAGATGTAATCTGATTCACACTTTGCTATGCCTGTCCAAGACACATTATAGTGTAGGAGAGTTCAGATGAAGAGCAATGGCACCCAGAGGCGGTTTTAACAAACTTTCTTGCCACTCACAAGGGTAATGGCTGCTAGCAGGGACAGTCTCAGTGTTAGTTGTCCCTGATGGAAGTGAGCAGTGCATGGTGGGGTAGAGGGAAATCATACTCCAGTCTCTGGGACCAATCTAATATATCATTTAAGACAAAGAAATAGTATGATGCCAACGAGAGACTGCTCTATTATCTATAGGACCAGTAAAGAGAAAGTATTTTCTAAATAACAAAAAAAAGTAGATTGTGAGGTCCTTGAGGGCAGTCTATCTTTTGCTTCTTTCTGTATCTCTAATGTTTAGCACAGTGCCTGGGACATTGACTCAACTGCCCATACTGCTCAAAAGAGGTAGTGCCTGGGTCTGCTACTTAAAAATTTGTAAAAGCAGGGGCAGCTAGGTGGTGCAGTGAATGGAACACTGTCCCTGGAGTTAGGAGGATCTGAGTTTGGGTCCGGCCTCAGATGCTTGACACTTAACTGGCTGTATGATCTTGGGCAAGTTAGTTGGCCCCAGTGGCCTTGTCTTCCCCCTCTCCAGAAAAAAATACATAAAACACAAAAAATTTGTAAAAGCAGCCGTAGGAAGAGCTAGAATTCAGAGGGGATATAATGAGCTAGAGTAGAAGGAATAGATGGATTGAATGAAATGCATTTGCAACAACCAAGGACTATTTTCTGCAGCAGGTTATCTGACGGGTGTTGGAGTGAGTCTGTAACTGAGTGTTGTCAAGGAAGAAAAAGGCAAAAAGTAAGTGGTGGCTATAGCCCCTGAGAAAGTATGCTGTGGTAAAGAGAGCACTGAGGCTGACAACAGAAAATCTGCATCCAGTCCTCCCACTTACTACCTCCATGCTTCTCCTCTGTAGGCAAGTCTCTAGGCCTCGGTTTCCTCATTTGTAAAACAAGGAAGCTGAACTAGGTGATGTCTCGGGTACTTCCAGCTCAACACACTATGATCTGATGACTCTTAAAAATATATTTTAAAATACTAGAAGTCCTTGGCTGTTGCATCCATTCCTTCTATCCTCGCGTGTTGTGTGCCCCCTGAATTCCAACTCTTCTTATTGATGCTTGTATAACTTTTAAAATAGTTGGCATAGGCACCAGGGGGCTGTCTGGAGCAATACAGTATTCTAGGCCAGGGCTTGGGAGTAAAGTAAAATGTTCTAGTAGAAAGCACCCAGTTCAGCAGGTCATGAAACTTAGTTCACAGATGTTTGGATGATTTCTAAGGTATGACACAGTCCAAGGAACATCATGTGGTGCTCAAACGAGCTCTGGCTTGCCTGAAATATTGCTTTCTAATCTCCGTTCTGCTCTGCCCAGTAGATTCAGATGAGGTTGTAGATAATAGAGAATATTCCCCAGAATCACTGGAATAGGAAACCTCTCATCTCTACTCTTGGGCACCCACCTCAAATTTGGTAAGTCTCATGCTTTTGTTGAATAGTCTCCTTCAGAAGTCTTATGTGGCTGACTTTTTAGGAACCACTAAAACACTAAAGTAAAGCAACTAGCAGCTAAAGCAACTTGATGGCATATTACAGAGAGTCAGAAGGACCTACATTTAAATCCTGCCGAACATACTTACTGGCTGTAGGATTCTGGGCAAGTCACAGTACTTCCTAGCCTCAGTTACCTCATTTGTAAAGTAAGGATATTAATCACAACTATCTCACAGGACCGTAGGGAGCATCAGGTAAGATAACATACGAAATGCTCTACCAACCTTAAAGTGTCATATCAATGATTATTGTTGTTATAGCTATAGCAAAGCAAAAAAAAAAACAAACAAAAACTATTGAGCACCTTTCCAGTAGCCATTGTAAAGAAGCTACTTTGCCTGATTGACTCCCTTCCTTCACACCTCTTTCTACCCATCAGATTAGGGGAGAGAATAAGGACAGGGAAGGAGGGTTTGGAGTTTGTCAAGGTCAGCCAACAAACAAACAATCAGAGAAGATGGATGGAGAAGAGCCACTGGAAGTGGGCTCTACCTTCTGTTTCCCTATGGCTGGGCTCTTCACAGCAGATGTCTGATTCCATCTCTCTGGTCTTTCACTGTTAGTTTTCTCCCTCTGGATCCCAGCTGTGACCATCTTCAGCCCTTCAGGATCCACCTCAGCTTGTCAGTAACTGTTACCAGCTTAGGCTACAGTAAAAAGGCAAAAGCTTCTGTGAACCCATCTCCCCCAAAAGCCCCCCGTTTCAGAAACCTCTCTGTTTCTGGCCATGTGGAATGTATGGCAAGGAACATTTGGCCAGAAGGAAGAGCACAGAGTCTTGGCCCAGGAAAACTCCCTCCCTGGCTACCGAGAGACTGAACACTTAGTACCCACAGTCCCTGTCAGTGCTGAAGTCTCAGAATGCCACATTTCAACTGGAACCAGACTAGACTGCAGCTGAGAAAGGGGCCCTCTAGGACCAGGTTCCTCCCTTCTGGGGGAACAATGCCTGGCTCTGGGTACACATGGACACACTTTGGTAGGGACATGTGGCTGTTCTACAGGTATCCCATCATGACCAAATAGGAGACAGTGCCAACTCCTGATGCTTCTTCTTTACCTCCTTTTCTCTTCTTGCATGTTGATCTGATCTCGGTGAGTTCCAAACCTTCAGTTTATTTCTTTTTTCTTTACCCAAATCCACTAACTGGGAAGAGGAGTAAAGGAAGGAAGCCAGCCATTCAGGCAAAGCAACTTCTCTGGCTACTTGTAAGCTTCTCGGTAGTTTCTGTTTATTTTTAATTATGTTACAGCTTTTTGAGTTACTTTACTGTATTTTAATAAATCATGTGGTTACTAAAAAAGTCAACCTATGAATGAGGTTGGCCAACAAGAGCCAGAAAATTCTCAAATTCAGACTGGGAGATCAAGAACAGAGATGAAATTTCCTATTCCAGTAATTTTGGTGAATATCCTATTTCTATTTAGATGTCTATGGAACCTGGGCCTTTGCGGGCACCAAGATTAGGGTGAGTTTAGGTGAAGAGTACTCTATGAAACGTGTAGGATGAATGCCTCCTAGTGAGAAAAAAGTGATACTTCAGCCTTTGGGACTGTAACTTTTGGAAACTTTTTTAAAGTACAAGGCAGACTTTCACATGGTAGACCACATCTTTGCACAAATGACTGAAAGGTGTGGAGAAGGCAAGGTCATACTGAAATTATTGTTGGTTGACTCTGTAAAAAAAAACAGAACAAAACAAAAATAGTTATTTTGGTTGAGAAAAACACCATCTTGCAGGTTTTTCTCCAAGAAGTCTCTTTTATGTGTCAAAATTATATAAGGCTCCTTATAAAACTCAACCATTGAGATACATGTATTTGGCGATGTTCTGATTGTCAATCTCAGCTGAGACATACAATAGGGAAATATGTGTTCACCAGGGATGGTTTGCCAATACTGTGGAGGTCTAGAATTACTTCTTTCATATTTATAACAACATAGATGCATTTTAGGTGTAATATACTAAAGACAATTTCTAGTAGTAGAAAGAAAAGGTTTCTTTCATCACATACCAGTCTGGCTACAGTGGAAAGTGTATATTGGAGATGAAAGGAAAGAAGGATGAAGAGGAAGGTGGGTGGACATGTTATGATAAATCTTCCTTGAAAGGTAGAAAAAGGCACCTGAATTTACTGGTGTAGCCAATATGGAGCTACTGATGGTATAGATTGTATACACACACACACACACACACACACATAAACGAACAACAAAAACATAACAACAAACAAACACACACACACACACACACACATAGAGGATAGATTAGACAGGGGATGCCATCAAGGTAGGAAGGACAATGAAGGCTCCAAGAATAGCTTCTTTTCCCCAGATATAGTTAGGCAACATCATATATTTCCCAATGGTACAACCTTCCCCCCCCCCCATTCCAATGTCCAGTGGGTGATAAACAAAAACTACCGAATAAGATATTCCAGTGTTCTTAGCTAGGTGGATGTCATATACAACAATGTACATGTTTTCCTCAGCAGTTCAATTAACTCTCTGTTTCAGATTGTGTACCACGGGGATCCTTATGCTCCACACGATTCTACCAGTTTTCTCATCTATGAAAGAGGAGTGGAAGTTGGATGCTGGGGCTTGTGCATCAATTCAGTGTCTTCCTCATTGTATTCTTGTAAGATAACCCTTCTCTTCCTCTGCCCTTCCCCATCCCTTAACACTGCCAAAGGCAAATACAGCCTGGTATATGTGTTCAGGAGTATTTTTGCCTTCTGCTTTTAAAACTCTGGAGACTGACAGGAGATATTTAAGTCATCTGGGTGAGGAAAAAAAAAACTTCGGTACTGTCTAGAAGATCTTTTCCCCTCATATCTTTAAAAAAATAAGTTGTATTGAGTTCTTTTATTTTAATATTACTTTCATTTCCTGCTATATCCTTCTGTGCTCCCCAATGTAGAAAACCATCCATCCCATGACTAAGGACTGGACCTGAGATTTCATCATTAAAGGGATATAGCGTCCTAGATAAGGCAACTTCTTTTTCCAGTGCAGATAAGCCTCTTCCCTGCAACTTTTAGTTTAATGAGTTATCTAGTGCACTGAGAAGTCAAATGATTTGACCAGGGTCAAACAGCCAGTATATGTTAGTAGTGGGACTTGGACCCAGGTTTCCCTGAGGATAGCATACCTTATATAGCAAAATTTTAAAGTTCATCAAAACAAGCCAATATATAAACTGACTCTGACAGTAAATACAACGTTTCATACCTATAATCTCCCTCTTCCCTGTCCCATCGCTTTGCAAAGAAAAGATGGATCACCTCATATCAAAGTGTTAATTACTGGGTCTCAAAAAATAATGCCATATTCCTCTGGTTAGTGAGGAATTTGTCCCTTTGACCAGGGTTATCACGGTCAGTATTAATCCCCTAAAAGAGATTCTACTTGTTAATAAGATGGAACCATAGGATCCAGACAGCAGCTCTGTTAGGTGTATTCATATTAAACTATAAATTAATAACTCTATGTGAACTTAGATGGAGATCTTTAGTAGATTTTGCTTCTTGGTCCTAGATTGTCCAATATTTTTAATAATGAATTAAATGAAGCCATATTATACATGCAAGCCAAATTTATAGATGATATTGACCTGATACCATAGACACAAGAAAGAGCATAGTGGCTAGTAAAGAACACAGGACTGGGTGTCCGAAGCAAGAGCCCAAGTCTGGGCTTGGCCATGCATTAACTGCATGACCATGGAAAGAAACTTGAGAATCTGCATTTCAAAATTGGAATAAGCTTCATAGGCCATTGAGTCCAAACTGTATCTGAACAAGAATGGCCTCTACAATATATAATAGAAGTGGATATTCAACATTGCTTGCAGATCTAAAGTTCACTTTTGGACCTTTCTCCTTATTAGAAAATTTTTTCCTTACTTTTTTTTCCTTTACTAATCTTCCTCATCCTAATATTCAACTAATCCTTCCCTCTGAGGGTAAACAGAACAAGTCTAATCTCTTTTACAAGGAAGCCTTTATATATTGAAGGCAGCTATCATTCCCCCCTCTTCCCTTCCCCCCTACCACTTTAACCCAAGTCTTTTCTTCTCTAGGCACAACATCCCAGGGTGATCCTTTTATGATGTAAGCTCAAGGTCCTTTCCCAGCCTATCAGTCCTCTTCTGAATGCTTTCATTTGTATTTCATTTTTATTGATTTGCAAGGTTTAGGCTGAAGTTTATTTTTGCTTTTGCTTAACATACTTTTTTTTACATAAATAATGTGAATTCATAAGATTTCCAGGGATGGAAGGGACTGGGGATACACATTTAAAATGCTTGGAAAAATGAACTATAAGCACCCTCATTCATTTGAAGTCCTTTCCTGTTCAGGTATGGGTTGGACTAGATGACCTAAGGTCCCACCAACTCTATAGTTTCCTGATTCTGATTCAATGAGATGTTTGAAGGGCTTTCAAATACCTGAATAGGAATTAGACTTATTCTACCTGACTCCAGAGGTTAGAACTAGGAAAAATAAGTAATAGATTCAGAGAGGCAAGTGTAAGTTTATTATAAGAAGAATCTTCCTAATGATTAGAACTAACCCCAAATGGAATGGGTTGCCTGCCTCATGTGGTAGTAGGTCACAAGTTCTCTCTCACAGAAGGTCATAGGTTCATAGATTTGAAACTAGAGGTCATAGAGTCCAGCCCCCTCATTTTATGGATGAGGAATCTGAGTCCCAGACAGATTAAGTGATTTTCCCATAGCCTAATAAGTATCTGAGCTAAGATTTCAATGTACGTCTTCCAAACTTCAGGTCCGAGGCTTCATTCACTGTGCCCCAACCTGCCTGTCTTAAAGAGGAGGTAGGCTGACCACTTGTCTGCAATGTTGTAGAGGAGTCTCCTATTCTGTCAGAGGCTGGATTAGATGACCTCTCCAATGACCTTCCAATTCTGTGATTTGGACGCCTTGACTATTATTCAAAGACCATGACTGTTTTAGGATCTCTGTTTATATGTGATCCCATTCATTTCAAATTCTTCATTTATGAGAAATAAAGCTTTGCTGGCCTAGTTTAAGTTGCTATATGGAACAATATCAGTTCATATTTTGATAGCTCTTTAAGGTCCACACAATGCTTTTCTTACAATCACCCTGTGAAGTAGGTAGTGAATCCTTATTTCTCCTTATATGGGATGAAATCAGCTCTGAGGGAGAATGTGATTTGTCCAAGGCAAGAAAGAATCAAAGCCGAGATTCAAATGTGAATTGTCTGTCCAGTACTCTTTCTGTTCCACTGAGCTGGAGGATACCATTGTCACATCGCTTTAAAAATAAACTCTAACTCAAGTTGAAGTCATTGCGGTATTCAGCATGGTTACTATATTGACATCTTTTCATGGCTGTTCTAACTGATGGCCTGCTACATAGGTCTTCCTATTCCATTCTCATGAGTCAGAGGTTTTTTTTTAATAGTACTTTATTTTTCCAATTATATGTAAAGACAATTTTTAGCATTCATTTTTTTTAAGCATTTGGGGTTAAATAACTTGCTCAAGGTTACATGGACAGTTATTTCTGGGTGTGGTGCTAAGTATCTGAGCCCAGATTTGATCCCCAGGTCATCCCAACACTGGGGCCGGTGCTCTTACTCACTGAGCCACCTGGCTGCCCCATTTAGCATTCATTTTTGCACGATTTTATATTCCAATTTTTTCCCCACTCCCTCCCTCCCCTTCCCTCTTCCTAGAGAGTTTTTCTTTTTTGAGATTGTTTATATAGATCTTTTGCTTGTCAACCCAGAAAATATAGCTTCGTCTTAGGGAAGGAGCCACTGAGGTACGAAAAGAATGTGTGATTAAAAGAGGATCCTATGGAACATCTATGACCAAGCAAGGGCCAGCATTAAGAATTAATGATTCTTCTGACAAATGCTTAGAAGGTTTGTCCAAGCTGTCATTGCTGCTGTTGTTTTTGACAGAATGTCTTTACATATCCAAAATTCACTTTGCTCTCATTGGTGTTGTCTTTTCCTGGCCTCCTTACCATATAAATGTATTTCCTTGGTCATAAAAGGATCCCAGATCCCAGATGTTTGTTGTCAGGGTACCTTAAATAATAGTGTGCATATATCTAATCTGATAGGAACCATCACCATCACCATCACTATCATCATCATCAACAACAATTGATTCCCTTCATTTTTTTTCTTCTGACTCTGGGGTAACAGTTTTGCTCATGCTATGTGAAATTAATGGAAGAAACACGTTGCCAGGTTGTCATTTCTCAAGCCCTGGCTTCCATCAGAATGATCTGTAGCACTGTGACTCTAATTGAGTGAGAAACTAAGCATCTGGCCTCTTAGAGGAGGGGGAGCTAAGTGGTTAGTTGGATAGATGTAGAAAATTCTATTCCAGAGTAGAATGGGAACTGTTTGCATGTGTGTGTGTGTGTGTGTGCGTGTGTGTGTGTGACAGAGACAGAGATGGAGATGGAAATGGAGAGAAATATAGAGGGGGTGTGAGAGAGACAGAATGATAAAGAGAAACAAAGACAGAAAGTAAGAAAGAAAACAAGGAGAAAAAGGGAGGGGAGAGACAGACAGACAGACAGAGAGAGACAGAGACAGAGAGAGAGAATGAGTGGGGTCTGTGTGGAGCTTCTTAGTGAAAAGAGAAATGAATGAGGAAAGTTAATGTGAAGACCTGGTACTAGCAAAAATAGGTCTCTTCAGGCTGGAAAGACAAAGGCTGTCAAAACTCTGAATATGAGACTTAGGAGACATGCTCTTGAGCTCAAAAGAAATGATTTTGTGACCAATAAAAAAGTAGTATTTTATTAGAGGCAGCAGAGTATAGCAGGTAGAGAAGAGTCCAAAACCATGATTCAGCTTACCTCTGGGACCCAGGTTTGTGATTTAGTGAATTGACTTTCCCCTATAAACTCCGACTTCCATCAATAGAGATAGTAAAAATACCAGCTCTATGTTTCTTAACAGGACTTTTGTGAGGATACTGCTTCGTAAACGTTAAAACCTAGAAATGTGAGCCTTCAGTGGTGGATAGAAAGTTGTCTCTGAATTTCAGTTTCTTTCTAAATAACAATAGTTCATATTTAAAACAGTGATTTAAGATTCATAAGCACAAATATTATCTCATTTGATACATAAAACAACCCTGGGAGGTAGGTGCTATTATTATTCCCATTTTATAAATGAGGAAGCTGAGACTGATGGAAGTTAATTGACCTGCTCAGTCTGTAGCTGAGGAAAGGTCTGAACTCTGGTTTTCCTGATTCTAAAGTCATGGGAGCTGCCTCTGGAAAACAAGATAATTCAGGCCCTCCTCTATTCCAATAATCCTTTTCTCTAGGGGGAAAAACAAATTTTTGTGAATCAAATGATCCAATCTGACTCTTCAAATTCACATTCAAATGCAAATCCAAAAAACATTTAATAAGCACTGACCATTACAGAGTACCATGCCAGATCTAGCAGATATAAACTTTAACTAGGACATGATTCCCACCCTCATGGGGCTTATAGTCTAGTCTGAGGATATGAATTTTTGTTGTTTTGTTATTGTTCAGTTGTTTCAATCATGTCTAACTTTGTAACCCCATTTGGGGTTTCTTGGCAAAGATACTGGAGTGGTTTGCCATTTCCTTCCCTCATTAATTTTACAGATGAGGAGACTGAAGCAAAGTTAAGTGAATTGCCCAGGGTCACAAGTTAATAATTGTCTGAGGCTGGATTTGAACTTAGGTCTTTCTGATTCCAGGCCTAGCATTCTATGTCCTGACCACATAGCTGCCATATAATGCAAAATAACAATGTATAATTTCATAAGAGAATTTGTTGCAAGTTTTTTTTTCTTTCTGTGTTTTTTAATTGGGAGGTCAAAAACGGAGAGGAGCTAGTAGTAATGATAAAGAAAAAGTCATTCAAACATTTAAAAATACACAGAAAAGAAGAAGAGGTTCAGGAGCAGGCATAAATAATCAAGATAGTTTTGAAAGTAACAAAATAATAAGATCTCTAAAATAAAAATTGGAGACAACATTAAAAAAGATGAAAATTAAAAAGAAAAAAGTTAACATGAGGAATTATGTACTTTTAAAAAAACAATTAAAATTTTAGAATTAAAAAAATAAAAACTTAAAAAAAAAACCCATTAAGTACATGAGAGGTCCCAGCAAAATCCTATGTGAGGTCCAAGGGGAACCTCATTGTTCATCTCATTCAAATAGTTGTCAAATCTTCCCTTCACTTTGAGCTGAGAACAGTTCCATGAAAGTTTGGTGACTTGTACCAGGCTATGAAGCTGACATAGTCCTCCATACCTTGTCTGCAAGGTGGGGCTATTGCTGAAAACATTGGTTCAAGCATTTGTTCCACTTCCCCTGGTCCCACTTCCTCCCAGGTCTCAGTGTCCCTGGACATTGCTTTTCAGCAGCTTCAAAAATTGTGTCTGGCCCTTCCTTTGAAAGACAGACCCAGCCTTACAAACCTTTCTCTATAGAAGAAATGGTCAAAAACTGATTTTCAACACTGCCTGCTTTTAAGCCAAGTTAAGGCTCACCTTTGATTTCTGACCAATTATCAGAGAGTCTTTTCCTAAAGTGAATCTGCAAAACAAAAGATGATCTAAAATCATTCCCTATTTGAAGGCCAGGCCATCTGTAATTCTTTCCTTCTTTCTTCTTTCCACAGACTTTCAGAAAGTTCTGTTATCCTATGTGGGCTTGAAAGGCCTTTACATTATGGGGTATCTGCTCTTTGGCCTGGGGACTGGATTTATTGGACTGTTTCCCAATGTCTACTCAACCCTGGTCCTGTGTTCCCTCTTTGGAGTCATGTCCAGCACCCTGTACACCGTGCCCTTCAACCTTATTGCTGAGTACCATCAAGAGGAGGAGGTGAGTCTCTGAGTCTTGGCTCCTGGGAGACAGTTTTGAGAGGCCCTGGGAAAGGAAACTCTTTTATAAACTGTGGAAGGTGGAACTGCTTGAAAAGGCCAAAGGAGTAGCAGAAATCCCACTGGGCTAGTTTCAAGCCATAGCGACTCAGGCTCTCCATTCAGACATGCAGCAATGCTGAGAATTATCATAACATCTTTTTTAAAATATCTAATTATTAATTTAAATAAATTATTTAATAATAAATTATTTTATTATATTATGATATATGACATATAATGATGATAAATAATAATTATTCAAATTATTAAAGCACTTTATTTACATGAGCAGCAGTCCACATTTGTGTAGCACTTTCTAGTTTACAAAATATATTGCATATTAATGCAATCTTGTTTGCACTTCACAACAACCCTGTAAGTCAGATGATACCTATATTCTCCCCACCTGAAAGATGAAGAAACAGATACGCAGAGATCATGAAATCACAGACTCACAAGAGATGTCAGAGATCATCTACTGCAACCTATACCTGAAAAAAAAATTCCCACTACACATTTTCAAAAAGTAGTCAGTCATGCTTTTTTCTAAAGACCTCCAATAAAAACCCCATGACTTCACAACTTGGCTTATTATACTTTTGGACAGCACTAATTGTTAAGAAGTTTTCATTACATTGAACCTTACATTGACCTCTTTGAAACTTCCAGGTATTGCTCTTAATTCAAGGGCCAAACATAATTCCTCTTGCACATGAAAGAATTTCTGATACTTGCAGACAGTTAGCATGTCCCTCTGAGTCTGAGTCTTCCCTCATGCAGGTACTATCCCAGTTCCTTCCATGGCTCCACAAATGTCATGACATCAGTGCCCAAGGACCTAGATGTCCTCTCCTGACTCTCTTTAGCTTACCAACATCTTACCTAAAATGTGGTATCCAGACCTTACTGACTCACTATTCCACTTGTGACTTCATATTGGTAATAGGTTAGAAAAATAGGATACAGTGGGACTCCTTCTTACTCATGGAAGCTATGCTGCTTTTAATGCAAACCAAAATCACATTAGCTGCTAGGGAGGCCAAGGCTGGTGGATCACTTGAACTCAGGAGTATCGACATGCAGAAGACTTGAAGCTTATTGGGTACACTCAGTTTGGCACCAATATGGTGCACTTCTGTTGGGGTGGGGGTGGGACTAGGCTGTCCAAGGAGAGACAAACCAGTCTAGGTTAGAAACAGACAGTGAGAAGCAAAACTTCTTTGACAACAGGAAGTGGCTTGAGGACTGTGAGGGGTGGGTGCACTTCTAACTTGGGTGAGATGGGGAGACTCAATGTCTGCACAGAGGATAGAATGCTAGACCTAAAAATCAGGAAGACCTGAGTTCAAATGTGACCTCAGATACTCACTAGCAATGTAATCCTACACAAGTCACTTAACCCATTTCTTCCTCAGTTTCCTCGACTGTAAAATGGGAACAATAACAGTACCCATCTTGCAGAATTGTTATGAGGATCAAAATTTAATATTTGTAAAGTGCTTAGCACAGTGCCTGGTACATAGTAAGCCCTTAATAAAGGCTTATTCCCTCCCTCTATTACAGAGAAAAACCCAAACCATTAGCTTTGTGGCTGCCATGCCACACGATTGACACATTTTAAGCTTGTAGTGCATTCAAACACACAGTCCTGTTTTTCAGAAGAACCATTTTTTTTCTTCTGAAGGGCCTTTGCCATCTTGTACTTAATAAAGGTGATGCTACATGACTTATTCTGGGTCACACAACTAGTGAAGGATGCAACCAAATCTTGAGTCTAATCTCCTGATATCTTGTCCAGTCCTCTTTCCAGAATTTCATGATACCTGAGTACTTGTAGGCAAAGGCAGACAAACCACCATCACCACCACTGCTGCTGCCACCACCCTCTGCTCCTTTCAATAAAGGTGCATGACATTATCTCTGGAATCTTTGGATAGAGAGAATGGAAAAAGAAGCTTTACTTAGGACCATGTCCAAAGTTTAAAAAATTAAGCAATTGGACACTATTGATTAAGCCTAAAATAAATCTGAGTGATCTAAGTCATAGTGCACAGGGTATATGGGCAGCCATGTTCCCTGGATGAGCCTTCTTGCTGGCCTGCCTGCCTGGCTGAGCCTGGCCACTGATTAACTAGAAAACCTTGTCCTAATGCTTAATTAGACAAGGCTCAGTTGAATAGAACACTGTATCTGCTCTCTCACTACTTACTGCCTCTTCATATAAGATGTTAAGGCATTTGGACCCCTAAAGGCTGCTTTGTCCATGGCTGTAGCAGTTGCTAAGAAAGTAAAGGGTTTAGCTTGGAATTTGTTTCACTAGCACAGGAAGCCCAGTAGGCCATGATCCATTTCCCCAGTACTGTTTTTCCCCTGGATTTCTGCTCTCCTAGGCAGAATGGATGTATACAGCAGGGTATGTTTGCCCTGACCAACCAGAGTTGTGACCATCCACCCCTGCCCCTTCCCTGTTGGCAAAAAAACTGGAACCTGTAAAGGTAAGTTCTTTGCTTCCTAGGGGGTTGTGCTATTGAAAATATGTTATCTCTAGGGATCAAAACAAAGAACATTGGGTCCTTTTAGTTCAAAGGAAACCCCAAACCTACCACTCCACACCATGAGAAACTGCCCATAATAACAACTGAATTAAGAGAACACTTTAAAGTTTGCAACACACTTTTCATGCAATTGCTCATGGGATCCCCGTCACCAGGACCTGTGAGATCAGCTCTACACTTATCATTGCCCCCATTTTACGGATGAGGAAACTGAGGCTAAGTAACTTGCCTAGGGTCAGTGAGGAAGGATTCACTCTCCCCCGGCTGTTAATGTTTCCCCTCTCCCAAATTACTTTATGTATATTTTGTATCCACTCGTCAGTGTCCCCGTTTCTTCCAGTTTAATGCAAACGCCTTGAGGTGAGGGGTTGTTTTTATGTCTGCTCAGGGCCTAGAACAGTGAGTGGCACAGAAAAGTCACTGCATGAATTCTCTTGAATGGAGCAGTGCATAGAGCAACGATCCTGGAGGCTGTAAGAAGTAGAACCAGAGCCAAAAAGAACTTAAAAGCACCTACTCCAATCCCCTCCTTTTATTTTTAGGGAAACTGAGACTGAAAGAGATCATGTGACTTGTGCGATTGTGCGACATCACCTAGATACT
>NW_027185665.1:286316-310353 GCF_028583685.1 Petaurus breviceps papuanus
AAAGAGATCATGTGACTTGTGCGATTGTGCGACATCACCTAGATACTAAGTGGCAGAGCTGGGATTCAGACCTAGCATTGGCCTAAAGGCCTCTGAAGGCCTTCCCAGCTCTGGATCTAGGATTCGATGAACCCAGGTATTCCTGCCTTCAGAAACAAGATGTTATTCACTTTAATTTAATCCATAAGACCACAGATTTAGAGCTGAAAGGTATCTTAGAGGTCATCTAGTCCAACTCCCTCATTTTATTGATGAGGGGTAAAAAAGGCAGAGAGAGGTTAAGTGACTTGCCTAGGGTCACACTGTTACTAAGTGTTTGAAACAGGATTTGAACCCAAATCTTCCTGACTCTGAGATTGGTGCCCTATCTACTATTCCAGGCTGCCTTTATTGAACCGAGTTCAATTAAATTGTAAAAGCATTTAATAAGTACCTACTATGTGCCAGATTCTGTGTTAAGCTCTGGGGATACAAAGAAATTTTTTTTTAAAATGGGCCCTGCCCTCAAGGAGCTTGCATTCCATTAGTGGGGGAAGACAAATATACAGATTAATAAATACCAAAATATGAAATAATGTAAATAGCACATATTTGTATACATATATATGTGCAATATCAATGAATGTTGTAATAATAATAGGGAACATTTATATATCACTTACTAGGTACCGGGCATTGTGCTAAGCACTTTACAATTATTATCTGTGATTCTCACAACAAACCTTGGAGGGAGATGCTTTTATTATTCCATCTTGCAAATGAGGAAACTGAGGCAAACAGGGGAAATGATTTACCTGGAGTCACACAGCTAATAGGTATCTAAAGTCAGATTTGAATTCAGGTCTTCCAGACTCCAGCCCCAGCATTCTGCCCACTGTGGCACTTAACTTATTCCCCTCAGATAAGGGGTGGTTCTTGGACTATCTTGAAGAGAGCAATCATATGCCTCTGTCTGGGCCCAAACAGTTAGTTTCTATTTGTTGTTTCAGTCATTTTCCAATCCCGACTCTTCATGACCCATTTGGGATTTTCTCAGCAAAGATACTGGAGTGCTTTTCCTTTTCCTTCTCCAGCTCATTTTACAGATGAGGAAATTGAGGTAAACGGGGTTTAGTGACTTGCCCAGGGTCACACAGCTGGTAAGTGTCTGAGGTCTGATTTGAATTCGGGAATAGGAGTCTTCCTAACTCTAGGCTCAGCACTATATCTACTGTGCCACCAAGCTGCTCCCTTAGTTTCTTTCTTTCTTTTTTTTTTTTTTTAGCAATTGGGGTTAAGTAACTTGCTCAAGGTTACACGGCCAGTTATTATTTCTGGGTGTGGTGCTGAGTATCTGAGCCTGGATTTGATCCAGGTCATCCCGACACTGGAGCCGGTGCTCTTACTCGCTGAGCCACCTGGCCGCCCCTAAGCGATTGGGGTTAAGTAACTTGCTCAAGGTTACATGGCCAGGTGTTTCTGGGTGGGTGCTAATTTGATCTCCAGGTCTTCTCAACACTGGAGCCGGTGCTCTTACTCGCTGTGCTACCTGGCCGCCCCTGCTCCCTTAGTTTCTATAGGATGGTGGTGGTGGTTGTTTATGCTTCCTTCTGGAAGAAGATTATGATATCAGGAAGGTGATGCCACGACTTGCAAGTGATTGGATTTAAGGAGGGAGGGCTGGGCAAGGTCACCAGCCTCACTTTCTTCTCCGGAGTCATCTGGGTCCAGAGGTCAGATACAGATCAGAACGACTGGAGTTTCCATAGGAAGCCATAACGTGAAAGCTTGTTAATAGGCAATTTCAGGAACCCAGGGGAAAAGCTTGCATATGTAAAGAATGTGAGTCCCCTCTCTCTCTTTACATTTCAGGATGTTTTCAGAACTGATACCACATGTGATTGGGTCTAGAATTTCAATGGAGAGGCAGTAAGACCTTCTATCACATGGAGGTCCCAGGCCTCTCTGGAGATGTCTATGGGAGGGAGGATTAGACTGTACAAATCACACACTGTGCACCCAGGTGTCTTCATCAAGGCCACCAATTAGTGGGGAAAATAAGTGGCCTGAAGGTATTAGAAGGGTAAGGGAGGAATTTTTTATATGATGATGGGAAGTGCATTTACCTGCCAGCTGTTAACTGCTGGCCCCCTGGCTTTCAGGACCAGCCTTGCCAGTAGAACTTCTTGTAAAACTTCCAATTGTGATTGCTGTAGGGTAGTTCCAGACAAGTGTGTCTCACTTCATAGTGTAACCCCAATGTTTCAGTCTGTATCGCCTCTGAATTTGCCTGGCATGCAGCATAGAGAAGCCAGTGTGGAAGGGAAAGCATGTCCACTTACCCTGTCTATTCATGGATCAGTTCAGTCTGTCTGTCTGTCCTCAGTATATACCATAGAGGCACTGTGGAGGAGCTGATGCAAACCCGGCCTTCCAAACAGGAAGACTTGCATTTAAAACTGCAGCAAATCACTCAACCTCATTTCTCTCCCCATCCCTACTAGTCGTCAATCTACCTTGGTGGAGGGAGTTTCCTCACCAGGGAGGTTCTTAGATAAATGAAATCAAAGATTTAGACAAGAAAAACACAAATTTATACCTAGATAGGGAGAGAGATTATTTACTAATTTATTATTTATTAAGACCTTACTATGTATAGACACTGTACTAAGTGCTTAGGATACAAATACAATCAAGCAAGACATTTCCTGCCCTTAAAGGGCTTACATTCTACTGGGGGAAGGCAACACAAAGCTGGAGAGTCAACTTAGTGGCTCAGTGGATAGAACACTGGGCCTGGAGTCAGGAAAACCTGAGTTCAAATCCAGCCTCAGACACTTACTTTCTGTGTGACCCTGGGCAAGTCAGTTAATCCTGTTTGCCTTAGTTTCCTCGTTTGTCAAATGGTTTGGAGAAGGAAATGGCAAACCACTCCATTATCTTTGCCAAGGAAACCTCGTATGGGGTCAAGAAGAGTCAGACACGAAATCAACACAAAGGGGGAGTGTAACATGGTATGGGGATACCCAGGAAATAAAGTGGAGGCCTTGCTGCAAGCAAGATGAGGCAAAAGCTTGACCAATTACATAGAGCTTGGCACCCCAGAAGCAGAGTCTAAGGATCTTGTCCTCAGAAGATGAGGATGAGAGATGTCAGCCTTCTGGACATGTGCATATTTGCTTTCTTCCCTCCTCCATCATGTTTTACCTCCATATCCACTTTCTATTCCAAAGTCAAATAAAATTCAAAGAAGAAACCCAGACATCATTTCTGTGACACATCCAAGGGTCTTGGTGCTTTTTTTAGGAACAGTGCCACATTAGAAAATCATCTCACCATTTTAGTCCAATTGTCAGACGTCAACAAATTAAAATACTCAGGTCCACTTCTAACTCAAGTTGAAGAAAGATTTACTATAACCAAAGAATGTGATGACACAAGAGAGGAAAAGGTCTGGTTTGATTCACTGACCCCTCTTCTGTGATCAGAATTCAGTCATGTTTTAAAGTCTACCGCTCACCTCCTTAAGGGGATTGTCTCTTCTACTTGATTTGGCTGATTCCGACACTAACAGAGTTAATTTTATCTTGCACCATGTGCATTCCAGGGCAGGATAATGAGGCCACTGCATTCAGCTGGTCACAGCTGGTGAAATCCTCCAATACATTACTCTGGACCACAAATCCATAATAACAAGCATGTAGCTTAACAAATGAGAGGCACCTTCTGCAGAACTAATCATTTAGAACTCTGAAGGACCAGCTTACTCTGCAAAAGGGTGAACTGTTGAAAGAAAATTTTCTCCCATTAAAATGTTAATATTGGGGCAGCCAGGTAGCACAGTGAGTAAGAGCACTGGTCCCAGAGTTGGGATGACCTGGGATCGAATATGGGCTCAGACACTTAGCACCCATCCAGAAACACCTGGCTGTATAACCTTGAGCACATTACTTAACCCCAATTGCTTTATTAAAAAAATAAATAAATAAAATGTTAATATTACTTCATCTATATTTTTGCTTGAAATTGCAACTACAGGGATCATGAAAACTGCCCTTGCCTTCCAGTATTTGTAAGATGGTTTAAAGAACAAAATATCATCTCTCTATCTTTGAGGTGAAAATACACAAATCATTCCTTCTTCTTCTCCTCCCCTCTCTCCAAATATTCTCCTCTTCAACAGGTTGAAGTTGTTGTCAGGGGTTAGGAATTGCTCTGAGTGCTTGATCAGGTCTGTGGAAGGTACATAATCAGCCCTGTTTATTGAAAATAAGAGTAAGAGTAAGCTACCCCCTATACTTAGTCAACTGCTCTCAGCAAGCCATCAGAAGAGAAATTATATTGCAACTAGCGGCAATGGTCACGTGGATTAATCTTCATTTGAAAACAATTTATATATTATTACATAAATATTTGATATAGTTTTATTTCCCCTATTTGAATAGAAATGAGGAAATAATTTGAGTACAAGTACTCAATTTAATGTGAATAATGATTGAATTTGGAACTCAACATTTTAAAAAATGATTATTAAAATTGTTTTACATGTAATTGGGGAAAAATAAGATATTAAAGTAAAAATATTACTAACAATTATTTTATAATTATACTAAAAACCAAAACTCAGAAATCTTTTGAGTAGTTTGGGGGACATTTTGAAATTCATAATAATACAAATAATATATTGTTATTCATAATACTCATGAAAAACAACAATGAAAGAGGACTGAATGTAGGGATGCTCATTTCGTCCTATGGTACTATATGGACAAAGCCAAAACATGGAGGAAGTGCAAATGTCAATGTTAAACAAGAAACAAGTTGGCCAAGACTGGAGAAATATCTCCTCACCAATGACTCTCCCCCTTATCTAACTTCCTGGGTAAATTCTTCCCTTGTCTGATCACCTGCAGAGAGAAACAGACAAACAAGGGTCTTGACTCAAGGTACCTGTACCAGAAGTACACCAAAAGAAGGTTCCAGATATCCAGATCTAGACGGGCAGGTTCCACAGAAATAACATGGATTCCTACAAATAAACAGGAGCTAAAGGGATGCTGATGCTACCAATGCAAGGGTTCTGGGTTTGAACAACTTCTTAAGTAAAGGAAGAGCCTTTTTTTTTCAAGGAGCACATTACATCTCTTCAGCAATAATTTATTCCTGGAGAGTAGAGACAAATGGGGCATTGAGGTAGCACAGTGGCTAGAGTGCCAAACCTGGAGTCGGGAAGACTTATCTTCCTGAGCTCAAATCCAGCTTCAGATACGTTAGCTGTGTGACTCTAGGCAAGTCACTTAACCTTGTTTGTCTCAGTTTCCTGATCTATAAAATAGTCTGGGGAAGGAAATGACAAACTACTTCAGTGTCTGCCAAGAAAACCTCAAATGAGGTCCTGAAGAATCAGACATGGCTGAAACAATTGAGCCACAATAATAAACAAGTGACTAAGTGAAATGTGATCACCATCCCTATGTCTATTCTGATTGCCATTGGTTAGGAATGGAAAAAAAAATGAGTTATGGACTGATTCAGAATTTCTGTCACTGTGTGCTCACTTCTGTCTCCCTGAGCTCACTTTCATTTGGCACTACCATTCTGGGTCAGTATCTGACAGATTCTTTGTGTACTGTTGTGTGATGGGAAGAAGAGGGAAGGGGCAGCTAGGTGGCACAGTGAATAGAGCACTGGCCCTGGTGTCAGGAGGACCTGAGTTCAAATCTGGCCTCAGACACTCGACACTTACTAGCCATGTGACCTCGGGCAAGTCACTTAACCCCAATTGCCCTGCCTTCCCCCTCCAAAAAGCAAAAAAAAAAAAAAATGGCAGAGGGGAAGGAATAAGCGTATTGATATGTGCCAGGCATTGTGCTAAGCACCGTTTAAAAATATTATTTCATTTGATCCTAACAACAACCTGTGGGGCAAGTGTATTATTATCCCCATTATACAGTTAAGGAAACTGAGGCAAATAGAAGTTAAGTGACTTGCCCAGGTCACACAGTCAGTAAGTGTCTGAGGCTGAATCTGAACTCAGATCTTCCTGACTGGTGCTCTAATCCACTGTACCAGCTGCCTCTGAGTGAGTAGGATGGAATTCCCTGAAAAGGCCTTTGTTCTGCTTATCACCATCAAAATCTTGTGAGGCTTGCTGGGAAATTTAGCTACTATATAATGCCTTGGCACTGAATTGCATTAGAAGAAGAACGGTGCACTGTGGGATTTGGGGAAAGTCACTAAGCTACTCTAACTCTCAATATTGTCAACTTTAATATGGGGACATCTCCACCTGCCTTATGGCATTAAGAGAATACATATGAGTGTTTTATCAAATGGAAAGCCCTATACAGATGTAAGGGATTATTATTTCATTATAATTACTGTTATCATTGTTAAGCAGTTTCCTGTGAAGAACTTGAAGCTGATGGCAGCTGTGTTTTGGCAATGAAAAAGGTTGACCAAACAAAGTTTCAAGCTAACTCCAGAACTAAATTGCTTTGACTCCTCAGTCAGGCCAAACAATTTTGTTGAAACTGGTTGTTAGGGAAACTAATAACTACAGAAGGTTTATTCATTGACCTCTTTCACTAAATGTTAAAGCTCAGAGCTTCGGAGGAATTCTGTATGCTGGCTCTGAGGACAGGCTCTCTGAATCTGAATCTTGGCTCTGCTGCTTACAGCTTGAGTGACGTTGGACAAATCACTTACCTCATCTGGGCTTTCCCTGTCAAGTGAGGGGTCTGAATAGAAGGCCTCTAAAGTCCTTTCCAGGTCTAGGCCGGTGATCCTATGGTTCTTTGGATCCCTAGTTTTGAAGCCAAACATTGTGCGACTCCATCTCATTTGGTAGATCATTTGAATGGTCTCTCTATCAGCTACCTCTATTCAACTCACACAGGTAAATGTACTCATGTGTTTGTCCATGAATGATTTATTTTTGTGTTAATATTTGAGGAGGGAACAGAAGGATGAAAGTTATAGAAACATCTACATCTGCCTGTGTTAAAGTATGACCTCTCCTGGGAATATTAATATTTTTAAAGACCTAATACTTTAATACTGTGAAATGAATGGTACAAGTGAAAATGAATTGATATGCTGAAATGTCAGTCAGGTTGGCAAGCTGGTAGGAGAGATATTTTTAATCAGGGAGATTCTTCCTAGGACTTTGATGTTCTCAGATGTTACCAAGCAGGCAACAACTTCTATCCTAGTCGTGCCCCGCTGCCAATCCTTCCTTTCTTTTCTTCTCTTTCTCTGTCTGTCTCTGTCTCTCTGTCTCTCTCTGTCTCTGTCTCTGTCTCTGTCTCTCTCTCTCTCTCTCACACACACACACACATACACACACACACACACGCACACCCCTTATGTGATGGAGTTTTGTTCTTGTGCTCTTGTTACAGAAGCAGCAGGACGTAGGGATGGCCTCCAGTGGTGGCAGAGGGAAGGGAATCGACTGTGCGGCCCTGACCTGCATGGTGCAGCTGGCTCAGATCCTGGTTGGAGTAGGCCTGGGGTTCTTGGTCACATCTGCTGGGAGTGTGGTTGTGGTGGTGATTGCAGCTTCAACTGTGGCCTTATTTGGCTGCTGCTTTGTAGCTCTCTTTGTTAGATGTGTGGAATAGAATAATAAAAAGACAATGTAACTGGATCAGTTCAACAGGCAATCTCATCTTCCTGGTTCTTGTGTTTGGCTGATCTGCCTAAAGAAGAATTGTGTTTTCTTCCAGGGGAACAAAAAGGAAAGAAGACACGATCTTTCCCCTTAAGGAGATTACAATCTAGAAGGGAAGATAAGAAAGGGGCATACATGACCTCTTCATGCATCAGTTCCCAACAGGTCTCTGGAAAACAGTCACTATTAACTCAGGCACCACTTGCTCAAGAGATAGAGTGAAAGGGCCATCTTTTGGTGGAAAAGGTAACTGCAGGGTTTCTGACCTTGGTGGCTATAAAAGCATGGCCATGCTGGGAAGGAGTAACATTCTGAGCTGTATACTGGATGTGCCTAAACATCTCCACAAAATGGACATTCTTCATCTCTTGATTTTAGGTTTGTATTTTAAAGTGGAGGTTAGTATTTTTTTTAAAAACTAAGCTTATTCATGTTTTAGTTTCTTTAGTTAGGTGAATAAAAATAATATTCTTTAAAAAAAATTTTTTTTAAGCAATCAGGGTTAAGTAACTTGCTCAAGGTTACACGGCCAGTTATTTCTGGGTGTGGTGCTAAGTATCTGAGCCCGTGATTCGATCTCCAGGTCATCCCAACACTGGAGCCGATGCTCTTACTCGCTGTGCTACCTGGCCGCCCCTAAAAATAATATTCTTTATGGTTGAATGTGGAACACATGTTTACTTAAAAAAATAAAATAAAATTGGGGCGGCCAGGTGGCACAGTGATTAAGAGCTCCGGCCTGGGGTCGGGAGACATGGGGTCGGGAGACATGGGGTCGGGAGACATGGGATCAGTTCCAGCCTCGGATACTTGGCACCCACACAAAAAATAACTGGCCGTATAACCTTGAGCAAGTTACTTACCCCCAATTGCTTTAAAAATAAAATAAAATTCCATGTGTTCTCTGTGAAATGTGCTGTGTATGTATATGTCCACACAGGGTTTTCTCCAGCTCTGTCTCCCTGTTGTACAGAATTCTTGTGAAAGCCCAGGTGCTACCAGAACTAAATTGCCTTTATTCTTTCCTCTCAATTAGGAATATCTCACTGTAGTATTATTCCCTTTCTTCCTTGTCTCTCTAGTCTCCCTTGGGTGGAACATTAAATATTACTAGGTGTATATGTCATTTTGTAACCATTTGCCACACTATAAATGTAATGTGTTAGTATTGCCATTATGTTAGAAAATCAAACCAGGCCTTTTTCCGGGTGTGGATTTAGGGAAGTTTCCAGGGAATCAAGATCACTTAGATATCATTGAAGTTGAGATGTCTGGTTTTTTGTTTGTTCATTTTTAAATTCTGGGGGAAAATGACAGAGTCCTGGCTACTATATAACTACTCATAGACACCTGGGGCGTGCTTCACACAAGTCACCCAGAACAAATAGCACAAAACATACCCTTGAACCAACTTATTAAGACAAATTAAGTTGGGGAGAGATAGTAACCCTGAAATACAATGTCCTCTTAGGGGAAAAATCCTAAAAATACTGCCAAATGGAGGGAAGACAGAGCCCTGGACCACAAGCCATCTGTAGGTAGAGAATCTATACTGATGGGGAGGTTACCACTAGGGGAGTCTAGAAGGACCTCACTGGGTTGCAGTTTATAGGTGGAGAGGGAAGGGAATAAACATTTATATAGTGCCTACTATGTGCAAGGCATTTCACAAATATTATCTCGTTTGATCTTCACAATGACCCTGAGAGGTAGGTATTATCAATATTTCCATTTTACATTTAAGGAAACAAGAAGCAAACAGGTTAAGCCTAGAGTCACACAGCCAGTAAGTATCTGAAGCCAAATTTGACGTCTCCT
Source organism: Petaurus breviceps papuanus (assembly GCF_028583685.1). Taxonomy (NCBI): domain Eukaryota; kingdom Metazoa; phylum Chordata; class Mammalia; order Diprotodontia; family Petauridae; genus Petaurus; species Petaurus breviceps. Next base: position 295,789 of record NW_027185665.1, read on the forward strand.
GGACTCTAGGACCTCTATCCACTGTTCTACCCAGTTAGCAGCTTCCGGGGGACTTTGGGAAGAGGGAGAGTAAGTATACTACTTGGTAGCTTCCTGTTTTCACTAGGTATTAAGTTCAGGTGTTGCTATAATAAGTTTTGGTGTCCTGTGACAAAGACCTGTTACCTTGCCTTAGTTAAAAATGTGATTATTTTCTAGTTTAGGGGGTAGTAGGTGGTTGATGGAGGAGTTGGAAGGGCAAAGAATAAAGGGATACAGGGAGGAGGAAAGGGAAAAAGGTCTTGCAATCCAATTCCTCACTCCTGATGGGTGTAAAACTATATCTGAGTCTTGCTCCTAACTACCCCCTCAAAATCTTTTCTCTTTGTAATGTTTTTTTTTCTTTTTCCTTTCTCTTCTCAAAACCCAGAATCATAGATGGGCAGAACACAAGACCAGGATCACCCCCATTTTTTCTTAGGCTCCAGGCATTAGACTTAAATTACATAGCCACAGTGAGTTTGTGGGTAGAAATGGGAAATGTGGTTTACATCCCAGTGGGAAGAAGAGAAACTAACATTCTTTCCCCTCCTGCTCTCTCTAACATGTGACTATTCTAAATTATAAATTATTGAGGACAGATTGGGGCCATAAGGTTTTAAAAAATGAAGCACCTGCATTGTCTAATACTTATGTCGTTATGTTTCATACAAAGATTGCCCACCTTGCCTTCCATACCATTTCAAATTTTTCAGTGGTTCAGCAGAGATGTTCTCATCTCTGATTTACCAAAAGGTGGCCTCCTTTATTCTAAGGTAGAAGCTGTGTACCTTTAAGACCTTGAATGCATTAGTGAATGTGAGAATACTACAGTTCTCACAGTGTGGCCCACATGTGAGCATCTACTGGGATTTTACAATGTCATAACAGTTATGGCACCTATAAAGGGAGGATGCCGTGCCTCCCTCTTTCTACCAATGTCACTGACTAGCTGAGCTATCAATCCGTATAGAGCCAGCCTGCCATGGTCTTAATTGGTTGTCATGTATATGGTCACTGGTTGGCCTCATAGAGGTAGATAGCTCAGGAAAGCAGGAGGATCTGAAATATATCTTTCTTTACATGTAGTTATATAATGCCCCAGCCACATTTATGTGCTCTCCTCTCTGTCTCTGCTCCGTCTGTTTCTGTCATTTGTAAAAGTCTTTAGAGGATCACAAAGTACTTTACACACATTATCTTATCTGGGTCCTATAGAAATCTTGGGATGGAAATTCAGCAAACATTCCTGTTTTGCAAATAAGGAAACTGAGGCTGTGAGAAGTTCAATGACTTGTTGATGGTTATACAGTTAGTAGAATGTCAGAGGAAGCAGGATTGAATCCCAGGTTTTCCTGACTCCAAGCCTTGTAATCTTGAACTCAAGAAGAATGTGCAGTGAAGAAGTTTGAGAATGCAGAGTGTGTATTTGCTCCTCTGGCAGAGACAATTCAGTCCAGAGACCAATACTTTAGACTCTGATAGTCCAGGAGATGGGCGGGAGAGGGGAAGAGTTGTATTAATTGTTCTAGCTTCCCTATGACTATATATGGGGACATATGTATACATATATGTATATAATACACACATATATGTATATATATATTCCTTCTGTGTATATCACACAAACAAATATTTACCAGCCCGTTGAGAGGCTGACTATAATAATATAAAAAACTCTTGGTTTTTCTGGCCTGTCTCTCTCTGTCCAGCACATTGCTCAATCACCATCCATACTTCCTCCTCCTTTCTGCCCTGGTTCTTCTCTGAAATCCTCCATATCTGAATGCTCCTCCCACATTATATTTACTTATTTGTGTACATTTTCCCCAAATGGAATTTCAGTTCTTTGAAGAAAGAGGCGATTTCCTTTTGAGTTCTTTGCGTTCCCAGCAAACACTTCTGGCACTTGAATTTTTGTCACATGAATAAATGGAGAGGAAATTGTCCAACCATCCCAGATGCCCAGAAATGAGGTGGTCTAAAATGGTACTCAACTTCCTAGACATTTAAAGAAATGAGATAAAATCTGTCCACTGAGAAAACTGACCCAATCTCTTGGGACATCTTTGCTAAGGAGATATTGCTTCTTGTACCTTGGATAAATATTTCAGCCCAATAGCTATAGTTTTGATTTATTGTTTATTTTATTTTCTTATGTTAATTCATTGTGTTAACAAATCAGATAGCCATTAATAGAGAATTATAGAATCCTCTCTGTTTTTGGGGGGTTGTGGTTGGGGAAGTAGTCTATGGGAAGTGGGACACCAATGAGGTAAGGAGATATTTATATTTTTAGTCATTTTGAGTATATTTTAGAATATACTTTCTAGACTTTCTTTGAACCAGTGGCAACTTGATCAAAGCCTGGCCAAGAGCACTAGAGCGGTGAGGAGTGGGAGTAGTATTCACAGGTAGCTAGAATGTCATCTGGGGACCAAACAGTACGCTATGCCCTGCTAAGCTGGCCAAAGTAATAGTCTTACAATCTCTCCAACAGTAGAGAGCAAAGAAGAAACCAAGGGTTGCAGATAAGTGTTAAATGAACTTTTTAGCTAAGGTCAGCATTCACCAATGACACCCCTATCACATCAAAAAATATAATCAAATAATTTAAATCAAATAAAAATAATAAAAAATAATTTTAAAAAGTATAGACAAAGTAATTAGTTCAGGTTTTTCCTTTGATGGTTAAAACTGCAACCTAGAAAAGGCAACATTATTCAATTCTCAAAATTTAGGCAAGAGTTTGCTGTCCAGTGGAAGAAGGCAAAGAAAGGAATTGGATTCTAGGCAATCTGGCTTAGAGGTGGCCAGGAAATTTCTGTAGTGTTATTCGCTTATTGAAATAGCAGATTGCAGTTTATAACTATGCAATGAGAATAAGTTTTAAAACCTTAATAAAACAGTAGGAATAAGTTTGTCAATTTAGCCTAACTGACTTCATTTTAAGCCTCTATTTTGTAAGTCATTTTGAATTAAGATGTTTTTCTATAAGTTGTCTTTCATTAATAAGATAAGTATTTGAGTGGTATGATGTTTTAGTAAGCAACATATATGTGTTCTTAACAATTGATAAATATATGTAGATCCTTTGATAGAACAGACCACCAATAGAAATATGAACAACTATGTCAGTAGTTTATGTAATAAACTACCAATCAAACAATGAGGCAAGCAAAATAAGAACTCCTATAGCTAAAATTATAAGAAACCCATCAGAAATTCTTGACTTTCAGCTGGATCCTAGGTCAAGGGCAAGACAGGTTCCTGTTTTACTGCACTTAAGACTTCAACAGCCACTATTCACCTGAGGGCAGAACTAATTCATGACTGCTAACCTTTCAATTTAAAATGATAACTTAAGCATCTCAAGCCATAATATTTAAGATGTTTTCTTTCTAAAACCACATGTGCTGTTTACATTTTTAAACATATAGAAAAACTTTAAACAAAGTCACTTCACCCACAACACCACATATGTCTATCAGAGGGAAAGGATTAACTTCATAGATTCTAGTTCTAGCAATAAATCATTATGAACTTTTTTCCTTCACAAACCAAGAAAGAGTGAATAGTAAAACACTTACACTTTTCAAAGTTGTCAAAATTGGAGTTGCTTACCAAACTGATTATAGTAATCATATAGGTGCTTTTTAAAAGACACTAAAATATACTTTTTTCTCTCACATTAATTCATATAGAAAATATTTCTTTCTCTTTTCCATGCCAGATTTTGAGATTTTCCCTTTCCCTTCTGCACTGTAATCTGACTGGCAGGTTTTCCCTACCTCTTCCCTTTCCTCAGAGAAAAGCCTCACTTCATTTTAAATTGGCTGAAGAAAAATTTCTTACTTTGGAATTTCAGCTTACTTTAATTACTTCTGGGGGTATGGGGTCAAAGTTTTAAATGTGACAGCAAGAGAACATCATGAGTAGGGAGCAGGATGTTTATGTACCACACTTTCCTGAACACAGAAAAGTGGGACAACATGGGGCTCCTACAGAAAGGGGAAAAATTTTGCCAGTAATGAAACAAGGATTTAAAATTGGGGTATGTATTTCCCTGATTCAGGCCAAATAGAGGGTAGTTTATTTTTTTGAAAAAATGAAAGAACTTACGCTAAGATGAATTCCATTTTAGGAGTGGAGTTTCACCCTTTTCCCAATTGATGTCATCACAGAAGGGCCAAAGACCTCATTGTACTACTCAAAAGTGTAAATGAGGTATGAAAAAGTCCTTAATCAGTCTGAGAGGATTGTAGGGTCCTAGCCATTAAATGAAAAGCAGATGATGCCACATAGGAAACATCTTGTGATTGAGAAGAATAGAACACACTTTTGGAGCCATCTATAAAAAGAGAGGTAATCTAGAGGTAATTTCAGTTTAGGGAATTCTAATTTAATTTGGAGTCAAGTTGGAGCCAAGTCCCTGAAAGGGAAACACTCTTGAAGAAGAAAGAAGATAACCTCTGTGCCCCCCATTCTTTCTTTTTCTCCTCCCCCTTTACCCTTCCCCTCCTTGGGAGGAGAAAGTGTTCACTTGAATGTCCTGGCATCACCTCCCTGATGTCATGGTCCTCTTCAAGAACAAAGGACAAACAGCAACCTTGATCATACAAATTGGAGAGACTAAACACACAACAGTGCATCCAATGGGGCCAGAGAGACCAGCTCAGTAGGAGGCAATTCAGTCAGGCAGGAAGAATAGTCACCTGAGAAAATGCAGCTTCAGGGAATGGGACCCTTTATGTTGGAGAGAAGTGGAGGTTATGGACTCCATGAAGGCACCAATCAGAGGAGCTCACCAGAGACCTACACCGAAGGGAAACTTCATGAGAATGCTATGAAAGGAGAAAAGGATCCCAGGATACAGGAGTAAATCCTTTGCCATATTTGTTCTCTGTACATGTGACTTACCATTTTTTATATTTTCAATTTGGGCCCAGTCCCCCCACAGAAAAATGTTTTTATAATTATTATTCTTGTTATCTCTCTTAGCAAAACTCCTAAGTCATCTCACTTCCCTCCATCTGCACCATCATCATAGGGGAGTACTGGGTACCCTCCCCTCTCTACACTACTTTCAGGTTCCTTTTGTGTGTTTTCATCCCCCATTATATTGTAATCTCCTCAAGGACATGGGATGATTTTTCTTATTTGTATCCCCAGAAGTTAGCACAATACCTGGCACATAGTAGGTAACAAATGTTTTATTGTATTTCAGTAAATACTTTTGCTTAAAATCCAATTAAGTCTGAATGATTGTTAGTAGGAAGTATGTTAGTTGAAGCTTATAAACAATAAGATCTAGCCCCCTTGGGATTTCTACTTCCAGAACCTGAGAAGTACAAGTAGTGATCAGCCTCTTGAGATCAATTCCATTGTCAGGAGTATAATTTAGGAGTAACACTAGAAGTGGGCTACACTGTGAGGATTTTCAATTAGTATGATACATATATTATTACTACATTTATTTGTTAATTATGCTTAGTTTTTTTTTGTTAGCTACATGCACATAATCTGAATATTTTGCATATTGTGTTTGGCTACTGATGTTATTAGAACTTTTATTTTGTTTGATGTTATGCATCTTTGTATGGGGGCAGCTAGGTGACAGGGCCTGGCATCAGGAGGACCTGAGTTCAAATATGACCTCAGACATGTACTAATTGTGTGACCCTGGGTGAGTCATCTAACCATGTTTGCCTCAGTTTCCTCATCTGTCAAATGAACTGGAGAAAGAAGTGGCAAACCATTCCAGTATCTTTGACAAGAAAACCCTGAAAGGGGACACAAAGAGTTGGGCATGACTGAAACAAGACAACAACAAAAAAACAACAACATGCATATTTGTATATGGATATATATTCACTAATGAAATATTTGTGTAAATATATCCTGAATATAATAGGTTTCGAAAGTGGGCAATACCATGCCATGGGGGGGTGCTGGAATGATCCAGGGGGGCAGTAGTAGACTCAGGTGCAGTGGCAGTGGAAGCATAAGAAAAGAAGAGGGGGCAGCTAGGTAGCACACTGAGTAAAGCACTAGCCCCAGAATCAGGAGGACCTGAGTTCGGTTCCAGCCTCAGACACTAAACACCCACACAAGAAAACTAGCCATGTAATCTTGGGCAAGTTACTTAACCCCAATTGCCCTCCAAAAGGCAAAAAAAAAAAAAGAAAGAAATTGAACCAGTCATAAATTAGCTTCCTAAGAGAGAAGCACCAGGACAAGATAGATTTACAAGGGAAGTCTATTAAATATTTGGGGCGGCCAGGTAGCTCAGCGAGTAAGAGCACCGGCCCCAGAGTCGGGATGACCTGGGATCAAATCCAGGCTCAGACACTTAGCACCACACCCAGAAATAACTGGCTGTGTAACCTTGAGCAAATTATTTAACCCCAATTGCTTTAAAAAAAAAAAGAAGAGAAGAAAATGTTGAAAGACCAATGGTACATGTTTCATCATTGTGTAACAGAGTTAAAGTCATGATGATTACATTATTTTCCAAATAAATACATAAAATGCAAGTTATAACCAATCAGTGGTCAAGTCTGCCAACAGGTCTTAACAAGAGGTGTTGGCAGGTGAGCATGTTGTTCACTGTTGGGAATTCCAGCATGAATTGGAAGGAATATGTTTGTGTAATGGCTCGTTTACAATTTGTTACATGATGCAATACTGTGTCATCAAAATTTCAATGCAGGAAGAACCCCACAAATTTACAATAAATTATTAAATTTAAGATGCATTATTTTAAAATTTATATTTTTTGAAATGATGCAAATTAAAAAAAATACATTAAAGTAGATTTCTGGGGGGGCACTGAGTAATTTTTTTTAAAGGGGCAGTAAGCCAAATAAATTTGGGAACCTCTGATTTAGACCTAGTCACTGAAGCAGTCTGTCAAGTGATGCTCAGTATTGTTCTATGTCCATTGTATGTACTATTGATAAAGATTTGTGAATGGCACCCTAAGGTGACGGCTTTCACTTTACCTGATTGAAATCCCACAAGATAGAGCAGAAAATGTTGGCCTGAGATGCCTAATACTGCCTTTAGGTTAAAAGTGGGCTAACTATTGTTAACAGGATATGGTTTATTACTTCTCCAGCTTCTACCAGGGGAAAGAAGGGGGAAAGGGGGCAAATAGAGATAATTGAGGCCTGGGTAAGATTCAGGTCCACTGCTTCTAGACCAAAGTAAGGAGCAGGAACAAAAGAATATCTTCTGTTGGCAGATACAGTGGAATGCACTCACAGCACCCCTGAAGGCTGGACCTGAACCAGATTAAAATGTAATTGGAAAATATATAACAACATAAATAAAAAATACAACAGAATATGGACAAGGTTAACTTGTGGTTTTATATATGGTTTAGTGACTGTTGTTTCTATTTGAATTTGACCCCACTGTTCTGCAGTATCACCTACCAGAACTACACTTCAGTGATAATACCTATAGCATATACCTCCCTCAAAAAGAAATAAGGAAATAAATCAGCAGGTACAAAGGTACAAAATCAGGCTTGGTACAAACGTGAGCCATCATGATTATTCCCATGCCTCTGATTTCTTTTCCTTAATGGTGTGAGTTCCTTCAAGTCTGATACCATTATATTTGTATAAAACTTTCCCTTCTTGTTCCAAGCAAAGTGACTTACATAAAACAGGTACTCAATAAGTATCTGAATGAATAAGTCTAAAATTATTTATGCATTGTCCCCTGTAAAATTTCCATTCTCTTAGAGGCAGAAGTTTGAAAATATGAGGCAATATGAAAGAACAAGGCCAAGGGGAGAGAGAATGGACTAGGAGAAAAGCAGACTCCATAGTTAAATAGACAAAGGATCCTGCATAGGAGTCAAGAGAAATGAATTCTACTTCCAGTTGTCACAGACTCTCACGAACGGTGACAAATTGTGAAGTGCAACTTGAATAAGTCACTAGTCTCTCTGGGCTTCAGTTTTCTTTTGTGTAAAATGAGTGGACTGGATTAACCAATACCTAAAATTCTTTCCAGCTCTAACAGTCTATAAAAAGAAGAGAATGAATAGAGCATTGGCCCTCGGGTCAGGAGGACCTGAATTAAAATTCAGTCTCAGACACTTAACAGAAAAACTAGCTGTGTGACCTTGGGCAAGTCACTTAACCCCAATTGCCCTACCTTCCCCCCCTCCAAAAAGAAAAAAACAAAGAAGAGTAACTAGGGGGGAGGGCAAGAATGATAGAGATCAGATGTAAAAGATGCTTAGAGAATAAGGTGGGTCTCTTTCTACTTTTCCATTGGCCACAAGATAAGCAGAAGGATGTTATTACTTGAATAGCAAAGTAGCTTTCCCCCAGTATTTTCTACCTTAGATAAAGGGCTCTCACCCTCTATCTAGTTCTCTAGGGCAGAACAAATTGGCATCCTCATGATATCAGGTCTGTGATGAAGGAAAATTCAACTACTTTCCCTTCTTCTCACCCCCAACACTACAAGTCATTTGGCTTAGCATTTTAATACCATGGCTCAGAGGAGCAATGAAAAGATTTTCAAAAGCTGATGATTTACCTATCCGTGATTTTCATTCTAAGAATTATCAAGAGAAACTTAAAACAAATACCTCAGTATCCTGTTTTAACACCTTGTTAAAGGGAAGATTATATTAGGGGTCCATTCCATTTATTGAATTGGCATCTGCCCCTCAAATGTCTATCCATGTTTTAAGTTCTGCTCACTAGGGCTAAACATAACAAGTCAAATATCTTTTTCACACATAACCTCCATGCAAATATTTGAAGACAGTTCTCATCACCCCACTAAGATGTCTCTTATCTGGGCTGAACATATCCATTTCCTTAACTGACACTTGAGTTTCCAGTTCTTTAACCATCCTGGTCCCCCTTCTCTACACACCATAGGGCAGGTACAGCCAGAGCCAGGCACTGAATTCAATGATCTCTTTCATTTTGGAGTAGCCATATACCAATTTCTGAAAAATTGAATAAGGAGCTGTCCTCAGGAACACCTGAGTTCAAGTGCCCTTCCCCACAGCCCCACATACTGTCTGTGGGACTCCCCCTCTCCCAGTTCATTTCACTTCTCAGTGATTGCATCAGGCTGCTCTCTAAGACAACGTAGTACAGAGCAGGTAGGTGAGGACCTGCATTGGTAGAGGAATTCCCTTGGAAAGTTTCCTACGGAGATGAAACCACAGGTTAGGCTTAATTATATTGAAACAGCTGCCAGAGCTGGAGGCTACACGTGTCCAGTGTCTTGTCCCAACTTATTACAATCAATGGGAGCATTCTGGAAGCAGTAAAAATGAAGACTATTTAATTTGAAATGGTATAATTTGACCAAAATTTAGGCAAGGCAAAAATTTGAGGTCAAATGATCAGCAGCAGTTATTCATCAAATTTGGGACATAGACTGATGTCCTGAGAGGAGTCTAGAAAGTGGATTGTCTCTAATTCTTTAAAGAGCTGTAACCTGACATGGACTTTTGCACATGCACAATAACATTATTGCAAGGCTAGGTAAAAATAAATATGATGTGTTTAAAGTGGTTTGAAGTTCTTGGAAGAAAGGGAACACAAGATAATACAATATTTGGCAATCACATCATTACAATTATCTTCAGTACTTTACTAATCTGAGAGAAGTTATCCAGTTTAGCAGGGAGGGTGCTAGTTTTAGGAGTCATGTTTGGGTTTGAATCCTGGCTTTACTTGCTAGCTAGAGCTAGACAATCTGGGTCAAGCTAATTGAACATTACCTGGTCTTAGAGTTCACGTCTTTAAAATAAGGGTAATATTTGAAATACTTACATCACATGGCAATTTTGAAGAATACTTTATAAATCTGAACACACTAGAGAAGTCTATTAATTGTTAGTAACAAAATTCCTGCTCTGTCACGTGCAGCTCCCTAGATATATAGGGAAATGGCTGATTTGTTTGTTCATCTCGGGGGTCAATTTTTTTCTTTTAAATCAGGAATGAAGTAAAAAGTGAGCTAAAATTTTCCCCTGAGACTGTGGCCTCACCTGCAACTCGGGGGGCTCGAATAGAGCGGAGAGGCGATAAGCAGAACCTTGAGCTAGCATCATCCCCGCCTGCCCTGCCCCCCCCCCCCGCTTTGGCTGAAGGGTGGGGAGTACTCTCACCTGCAGTTCGGCATTTAAGTGCGTGCCAGAGCTCCAAGCATCTTATCCCTATGCCAGTCTTTGATGCTGCTCTTCCCACCCCCGCTACCCTTTGTGCCGCCCCCCTCCCACCACACCCCTTTTCCCCGAGCCAGAGTTCCTCCAGATAAAACTTTTCTCCCTTTTCTCCTATCCCAAAATAGAGGCGCACTTGCCTTTCCCCTTCAGGTCCAGCTTCTCTAAGAGATGCTGCTGCCCTAGCCGGAAATAATTTAGATACCGCTTTATTTAAAAACACTAACGCCTCCCTCTTCCACCAAAGACCAAAACAAAATCAATGTCATTTACTATATATTTTTTGCCTTTAAAGAGGGCCTTCACCACTGACAACCAAAGGGCAGGTGTCCTGGAGGTCTTACTAAGAGTCGGTCAGATTAGGGGCTCCCTGCTGGGTCCAAAATCAGAATGCAGGTTCTGGTCCCTCAAGTTCTCCCTACTCCCACAAATCCTGCGATAGCAGCCAGTCTTACTTCTTCTCAGGTTGTAGAAGTCCAGGGTTAGGGACTGGGTCCACAGAGTCTACCAGGAGTGTCTGCTCAGCAAGAAGATGGCGAGAGGAATTTTGAAGATGTCTTCACGAGTCAACCTGGGCTAGGTCCTTTAGATTCCTGAATAATCTAAGAAATCCCAGCTTTACAAAAAGAGACAGTTTCTCCCGAAGAGATAGTGAAATCTTACCCGCCCAACTGCAAGTGAATGTCCTCTACTAGGGAGAAATCACGGAGTTCTTACTCAGCGTCTCAGAGCGCCTGCTCTTACCCGGAAGGAAGGACAATAGACAGCAGCCCTTTACATACATAGCCCTGGGAGCAGTGATAGCCTTGGAGTCAAGAAGGAAAAGTGGAAGCGTTTCTGAGGGGCTCAAAGCTTACACGGGTTTAATAGATTCTATCTCTTACTTATATCTTTCGCTCCCCACTCTGGCCAGTTCCCCTTCTCCAGAAAGTTCTTTCTCATCCCTCTTCTCTAGAGACTAGACGCTTCTCTCTCTGGCCCAAGCAAAGTGAGGAGGAAGGCATACAGCACCACAATTTGCCACTTCCCTTAACTTTAGGTCTCTTTAGCGGTTTTTTTTTTTTTTTTTTCATTTGTGCAGCCCGCTTCCTCAGTGTCTCTCCCCTTATCCTCTGGAGGGTCCTCAGATCCTCCTTACCAGTTTGGTCCACCCTCCATCCTACACCCAGTGCCTGCTCTTACTAATCCTTTCCCATTCTACATCTGTTCTTTCTCTCCTCTGTGTCTCTGTCTCAATCTCTTCCCTTCTCCGCCCTCTCCCCCGGGGGAAATAACCTACTCTGCCGCATACCTCTACCCTCCTCCCTCAGTTTCCGTCGTTGGTCAGCCCTCCTCCTTCAGTAGCGTTGCTCCCCTGAGCTAGTGGGTAGCAGGTCATAGCGCCCGCCGTTGTAGACGACGACTCCGGGTGGGCAGTAGAGGAGGTCGGGTTCCACCGAAGCATGCAGGGGAGCCAGGGTCTGCAGGGCCTGTTCCTCGGGCTCAGGTTTGGTAGTGGCGGTGAAGGGGCGCATGCTAGTGATCGAGGGCGAGGCGATGCGCCAAAGCAGGCTCTTAAGAGCCTTGCGAAACTCTCGGCGCATGAGACAGTAGAGGATGGGGTTGAGGCAGCTGTTGGAATGGGCCAGGCACACGCTCACTGGGAACACATACACCTGACTCAGAAAGTACTCGTGGCTGAAATGCACCACATTCAGCTTGATTAGGATACCCCAGGTAGTCAGAGCCTGGTTGGGCAGCCAGCACAAGAAGAACGACAATACGACAATAGTTACTGACTTGGTAACCTTAGAGCGCCTCTTGGCGCTGGCTCCAGCAGCGCTGCTGCATCCTTTTCCAGAGGCACTCTCAATACCAGGCTCAACGCCCGCGCCTCCACCTCTCCGGACAGGACGTTCAGAGATGAAGCGCACCAGTAGCAGGTAACAGAGGCTGATCACCCCTAGTGGCAGCACGAAGCCCAGCAGCACCTTCTGTGTGTGGTACAATCCTAGCCAGAGCTGAGAGTCTCCGACCCGCGGCTTGTCGGGGAAGCGTACCAAGCAGAGCTCCTCATCCATCACTGTGGCAGTGGTGGAGAAGATGGCATGGGGCAAAGAGGCCAGCATCGCCAAGACCCAGATCAACACGCAGAGCGCCTTGGCTGAAAAGCACCAGCCACCGCCTCTGCCCACCCCGGGGACTCGCCTCCAGCCCCCGCCCCTAGCCCGTCCTCGGGGCCGGCGGCTCTTGAGAGCAAAGGCCACCGAGTGGTAGCGCGCCACGCTCATGGCCGTGAGGAAGAAGACACTAGCGTACATATTCATGGCTGTCACAGTAGCGATGATCTTGCACATGGCCTTGCCGAAGGGCCAGGTGAAGTCTAGTGCGTTCTCCACAGCCCAGAAAGGCAAGGTGAGAACGAACTGGAAGTCAGTCAAGGCCAGGCTGGTGACAAAAAGGTTTATGGAGGACTTACGCCAGCCCTGCTTGCTTTTCATCAGGTACAGGACCAGGAGGTTGCCCACCAGCCCCAAGGCACACACCACTGAATATACCACACTGAGGAGAATTCGCACCACGGCTCCGGCTTGGCCGTCAGTACCAGTACTCCCGCGGATGCCTGAACTCGGGAACTGCCCTGCCATGCCGTCTGGTCTCTCCAATTCCAGGCCCCGAAGCTGATCCCTCATCATTAGCGAAACGTTGCCACTTGCATTCCCCAGTTCTAGCAGGGACCCCCAAGGGACAGCCGCCTTCATGTTGACAGTGATATCTATCCAGGTCGGGCCATGACCTAAAGACTAGAATTGGAGCAAGTCTGATTAATCCATTCACTGCCTCTGGGGTTACCCTCTAACCCAGACTTTCTCAGAGCAGTAGCCACTAAATACCACAAAGTGACTGGCTAAGTGATTACCACAAGACTTGTCCTTGGGGGCTTCTCAGCTTAGACTTGGCGCGAAACTGTCGAGCGCTGAGTCCAGGCTCGGGAAGAATAAAGACCTCTGAAGCTGGAACGGGGGGAATCCGAGGAGAACTACAGCAACTGAGATGTCCATCTGTCTTTTTCCCTCGTCGTTCGAAGGTCAGTTGCTGCGAAAGGGTCGAAAGCTTTCAGGGTCGCCGCTCGGGTGCTCTTGCAATTTTCAGCTTGTCTACAACCATAACAAAACAAAATGAAACATAAACAAAAACAAACCTTCTTCCTGTCTGGTTCTCTACTGCCACAAGTTTTCCCGTGTGTTGTTCTCTAAAGAAGAGAATTCGGTACGAAAAGATCACTTCTCTCTCCAGCACTCCCTCTCTCTACTGCCCTTAACTCCCAGGGAGTTTTAAGCAGCTTCTCTCCAGTTATACAGGCACCCACGGCAGCTTCAGCCACAGGCTCAGGAGAGCATGCGCACTCACCAATCTGAGAAGCACGGCAGGGGGAGCTTTCCGAGGTTCTGAATCCGGAGCTTCCACACCCAAAGTACCTGCAGTTAAATTGGGAGAGGGGAAGGACCTATAGTTCTGGCTCTTTAACCCTTAATTTTCTTTATTGGATGAATTAAATTTTGACTTTTGAGCTTTTTGACTTTCCAGTTTGTCTGTTCCATCAAAATGGTATTTTCCTTTCTTTTCAACACAACTCTTCCATCCTTCACTCTGGAAATCATTCGAAAGAAGGATGAAGGAAAAACCTGCAAATTTAATCTTCTCCTCCCTCCTCCCCACTATAGGCAACAAGAATGGCCTCTTTCCGCTCTCAATCTAGTTTCGAACCCAGCTCCTAATGGATATGTTGAGCCCCTATCCAAGGTATAAAAATCTCCTGAGATTTAGAAATTAACTCTTTCTCTTTCTTTAATTACATGGTCATTTCATCCGACAACTACAATTACCTCCTTATTCTAAGATGTAGGGAAGAACTCTGAACACATCTCTTCTAGAGTTCAAGATCAGATGGTTTACAGAGTCACATTTCTACTACATCTTTCCTGGATTTTGAAAGGTGAAGCTTTGCAATTAGTTCAGAGGGAGTTTGTATCAGATTCAGAATTTTTCCATTGCTGTCATTTTCCAGGCCCCTTCCAAAACACATTTTAATGGATATTCTAATTCTCTCCTCCACCCTCACCTTTGCCATGATCTCGATCCTTGGAATCAATGGAAAAAAGTTTAAATTGCTTCTTTAACACTAATATTGGAGGCAAATCCAAGGGGTCTCTGTCCCAAGTAGGTTCACTCCATCCCTTCGAATACATCATTGCCAAGAGCTTCTCCAGCAGGGGGAGACTGGTATTAATGGAATTTTACAATATTCTTCCTTCCTTCCTTCCTTCCTTCCTTCCTTCCTTCCTTCCTTCCTT
>NW_027185665.1:310363-335388 GCF_028583685.1 Petaurus breviceps papuanus
TCCTTCCTTCCTTCCTTCCTTCCTTCCTTCCTTCCTTCCTTCCTTCCCCCATCTCTTGTCTGCAAAGTAAAACATCATCCTAATTTCTATTTAAAATTACTATTTAAATCATTATATTTCTCTAAGTGCAGGTAAGATACTTTATTATTGAAACTTACCTGAAACATATATTGACTGATAACTCACATTTATATAATATGTATGGCTTACAAAACACTTTATATGCATCATTTTATTGATTACCATAATAGCCCTATGTACAAATATAATTGACCCTCTTTAAAGATGAGGGCATTGAAGTTTAGTTAAGAGAAGCACCCTCTTATGGTGGAAAGAGTTCTGGCTTTGGAATCATAACACTTGAGTTCAATGTGATTTCTCCTACTTTTGACTGGTGTGACCTTAGATTAGTCATTTAACTTTACTGAACCTTAGTTTCTTCATCTGTAAAGTGATGAGTTTGGACTGGATGGCCTCTAAGGTCCCTTCTTATTCTGGATCTGGGAACCTATGATTTATCCAAGGTCAACTAGCTAGTTGAAGAACTGGGACACAAGTTCAGGTCCTCTGACCATTCACATTTCATGCTTTTTCAACAATGCCATTGTAATTCATAACTTATTATGAATTAAATACACCTTTTGTTGGCATCACTCCCATTCCACCTTTATTCCCAAGCCTCCCCTCTCCACTGGAAATAAGAAATCAGAAGAAGTCATTTTCTTACATTATTCCCCACTCCCCCACTCTTGAGGTTAATGTAGTGATTACAAGTCTCAGACTTCATTTAGCTTTGATGAAGTGAATAGGGATGAGGTAGAAAGTATTAATTTTGAATAGGAAGAAATAGAGTGAAAGCCAAAAATAAGAAAATTTAATAGCAATCTTATCATTGGCACATGGAACATAAAGTAGGAAAAAATAGGATTGCAATGAAAAAAATTTGGAAAATTTAAAGTGCTAAGGTGAAAATGCATTTGCTTGTTGGAGAGCACATTGACAGCTAGAGGGCTCTAATGTTTCAGGGAAAGAAAAATAAAAGTCGTGACAGGTTCTAAATCTGACAGGGGCAGGATTGAATCCCAACTTGCAGAGTTGGCCAGGATGATTTTGGGTCCAGTAAAATAAACCACATTTTCTTTAGATATGAACTTTTACCTGATTTCTTGGGTCAGGAATCCCAAGGGATCTTCTGGTTAGCGCTTCTTTATTTTCCTAGAAAAATGGGATATACAAAAGTTTGGAAATGAGGTTTTCCTGGGAAATTCTCTTCCCTTTTTCTTTTTAAGTTTCAGGTTTATTAAGCTACAGAAAAACTTAACCTCTCATTCTTTCTCTTCCCTTCAATTTAATTTGTTCCTAAATGATACATACCTTAAGACTTGGAGAATAGGATCTTCATAGGATCATATAATTAGAAGAGCCATTTTACAAATGAAGAATCTTAGATTTATAGAAGGAGCAAAAGACTTACCCCAGGTAACATACCTATATAATTTTCACCCTGATATTTTAGGGGAAAAATATTTTCTTCCACTTTTTGTGATGAAGGGAAGGAAGGTAGAGAGATGTTCCCAAGGCTAAATGGAAAATCAATAATAACTGAAGACAGACATCAGATTCCTATACTACTATCTATGTTCTATAAAATTATGTACTTAAGCCAGATTTAGGCTAGTTAGATAAGCTAGAGCACTGAATTAACAAAGTTGAGGTCATGGGTCTGATACCCATGTGGGTCAACTGCCTTTCTTTTATTCAGTGACCAAGTTGGGCTACCAGCCTGGCAACCATCTTCTAAATTCCTGGCATTAAAGAGGGCAGCACAAGTAAGAGTGGACTGATTCATGCAAAATCCATTACAACTGTTGGAAAACCCTCTTGGTTAGGAAGGCACCTGAAAGGTAGAATATCATTTCATTTGCTAGTTCTCACTTAATGGTCTGATTTAAGCACCTTGGGGCATTAGTGCAATTCAAGATTTTGACAATAAAGTGTATAATTTATCATATTGTTCTTCATCAAGTTGGGGTAGCTTGAACATTTGCAGAATGTACTAATTAGGGGCCTTGAGCCTGAATGTGAAACAGACAAGGGGATCCTTCGTGCCCTCCTCCCTTATTTTTAGCAATCTTTCCTAGTGCAGTCTCCAACCTCAGAAACCTACCTTGTTTTTAGCTATCAAATAAAATGGCAAAGATGCAATCAAAGTATGATGTGACTTTTCCCAGGTATTTTCATTTTAACTAGGGAATTGTGAAGATCAAAAGGAAGGTAGTAGAGTACTGAGTCAAGGGATCTGGGTTCTAATTCTGGTTTTATTAACTTGTTGTTTTACCTTGGGCAGGTCATGTTACTTTTCCAGTCCTCAGCTTCTTTATCTTTAAAATGAGAAAGTTATTTAGTTGATCATTTATATCACTTTAAAATCTAAGATTCAGAAGTCTAAGAAAAAATTTTAAGGCCTAAAAGAATGAAATTTTAATGATCAATCATCATGTTCCAGGACAGAAGTCTATGAAATATTTCTGTGAGGGGACTCTCATCTTATAAGAAGCTGACGTCTTTGTATACTTGTAGGGCAGACAGGCCTAGGACTCATGCTTAGGTATGTAAGAAGAATTTAAACAGCAAGATCCCTGTATTCTGAAGTAGAAGTAGGAAAGTGAAGGAATAAAGTGTAAGAGAACATTAAAGGAGGCTTTCTCTGGGTTGGATATGTGCTTATTCTGCATTTTACAAAGAGTAGAAGACATCCTTCCTAGTTGTGTGATCTTGGGCATATCACAACTTCTCTGAGTCTCTGGTTCTATCTATCTATCCCTTATCTATCATCTATCTATTATCTATCTTTCTGTCATCTATCTATCTTTCTATCATCTATTTATCTATCCATCTTTCTATCATCTATCTATCTACCTATTATCTCCCTATCATCTCTCATTTATCTATCTACCATCTATCTAATATGTTTTCTATCCAATATACTCATACACAGATGAGTATATATGTGTGTAAAGCAGGTACAACTATACATACTTGTATGTATGCAATTATATATATATATATAATATCCATGTAATATACATAGCTGTCTATCTAATACATTTATAACTAGTCCATATATGGCACAGATAGATATTTGATTTGGGATCTGACTCACCCTGTCTTCAAAGGAGAATGTCCCTTCTCTCTTTATGGGGAACAAGAGAAATGCTGTGACTGAGTGCTCACACCTTAACTCTCCTATGTTCAAAAAGGGCTTTGGGCTAGAATTATATCTATCTACCATGCATCAACTATTTTTAGTCTAGAAGTTTGGTTCTTTACTTTAGGAGTTCAAAATAAAAACCTCTTTCCCAAGTCACTCTAAAGGGAAGCACAATAGTAGACTCTCACCAGCTTAGTTTTCTTCCACCAAATGGATGGTACACAGAAACAATCTAAGTTAGTAAGTAAACTGATTTACCAATGAAAACAGAAACCAAAAATTGAGAAAATTATACATATTAAACAAAAGGATACATGAGAGTAAATGAGTTCAAGATAAAATTCCAGTTCAACCAAGAGAAAAACAGTTTCACCAAGGAAGTCTGTTCTTAGTAGTCTCTGGTGAATAGGCATTGGGAATGAAGCAAAATGTTGGGGGTGGGAGAGATGTAACTCCTACTTGTTTGTAGCTTTGGGAAGAGTGATCATGCATCATCTCATCCATTTAAAATTCTCAGTCTTGCCTTTCTCCTGTCTCTTGAATTCCTATGCTACCACTTCTCTCTCCAAAATCTCCCCATACCTACACATTTTTGAGTGCTCACAGGTCTCTCAAATAATCAGGAGTCAATTCCAGGTAGGAATCACTTAGAATCACAAGGCCATCCTTCAGGCTTATCATGACAGTGAGGTTACATTTGAAATTAGAATAATCTTTTTTAAAAAATTGCATTTATTTAAACATTTTGAGTTTGAAATTCTCTCCTTCCTTCTATCTCATCCCCCCACTGAGAAGGCAAGCAATACGATACCATAGGTATATATACATGTAATTTCATGAAAATATATTTCTGAATTAACCATGTTGCAAAAAAAATCAAGAAAAATAAATAAAATTGGAAACATTATGCTTCAGTCAATATTCAGAATTCTCCACCTCTCTGGAAGTAGATTGAAGTTTTCTTTTTAAAAATTATTTTTTACTTATTTTGTTAAATATTTCCCAATTTAATGTAAAATAATTTCTAGCTTTTCTTTTTTTAAAAAGTGCATTCCAAATTATTTTCCTCCTTCCCTTCCCTCCTCCTTGAAAAAGCCAAGCACTTTGATTTCAATTATATATGAGAAGTCATATAAAAACATATTTACATATTATCCATGTTGCAAAAGAGAACACTAACAAAATAAAACCACAAAAAAGAAAGTAAAAAAGAAATTATGCTTCAATTTCTATTTAGAGTTCATCAGTTCTCTTTCTCGAGGGAACCAGCATTTTTTTTATCATGGGTTCTTTGGAATTGTTTTCAATCATTGTCTTGATGAGAGTAGTTAAGTCTTTCATGGGTGATCATTTTTATAATACTGCTCTTACTATGTACAATGTTCCCCTGGTTATGTTCACTTCACTTTGAATCAGTTCACATAAGTTTTCCCAGGTTCATCTGAAAGCATTCTGCTTGCCATTTCTTATAGCATAGTAGTATTCCATCACAATAATATACCACTACTTGTTCAGCCATCCCCCAATTGACATAAATCCAATTCTTTGCCACAAAAAGAGCTATTATAAATATTTTGTACAAATGGGTCTTCCCATCCCCCCTTTTAATCTCTTTGGAATACAGAACTAGTAGTGGCATTGCTGGGACAAAGGGTAGGCATAGTTTTATAGTTCTTTGGGCATAGTTTCAAATTGTTCTCCATAATGGTTGAACTAGTTCACAACTCAATCAATAGTGTATCAGTTTCCCATTTTTTTCCACATAGCCTCCAGCATTTGTCACTTTCCTTTCTGGTCATGTTAGCCAATCTGACAGGGTGTGAGGTGGTATCTCAGAGATGTTTTCATTTTCCAGCAGTGATTTAGAGAGTTTTTTTTTTTTTATGTGACTATGGATAGCTTTGATTTCTTCTGAAAACTTCCTGTTTATATCTTTTGATTATCAATTGGGGAATGGTTCTTATTTTTTACAAATTTGCCTCAGTTACACACACACACACACAAACACACACTTATAAGAAATCAGGGTTTTGTCAGAGAAACTTGCTGTAACATTTTCCCCAAGTTACCTATTTTTCTTCTAGTTTTGGCTGCATTGTTTTTGTTTGTATAAAACCTTTTTAAGGGGAAGCTAGGTGGTGCAATGAATAGAGCACTGGCCCTGGAGGCAGGAGGACTTGAGTTCAAATCCAGCCTCAGTCACTTGACACATTTCCTAGCTGTGTGACCTTGGGCAAGTCACTTAACCTTAATTGCCTTGACTTTCCCCCCTCAAAAAAAAAAAACCTTTACAATTTCATGCAATCAAATTACTTATTTTACCTCCTGTGAGAAGACAATATTTTCACTACTTATCTTACAGAATAAGTAAGTAAGAGGTATTTTTAAGACTTAAAGTGATATGGGAGTGAATCATTATTTTTGAAAGTTTTGCTCAGTTGTCCAATAGCCTAAACTCTTGACCCAGGTTAGAACAGATCTGTTGAGCTTCCCTGGAATATAAGAATAATCTCCCAAATGAAGTACTGGTATGAATACTTTAAGTGACTTGACTTTGGGTAGCAAGACATTCAACCAACACAGAAATATGAGCTAACACAGAAATAACAGATTCAGTTTCTACATACAAGATCCCATATGCTCCTAGGATTATTCTTAGCCTGCCTTTAATCCAGTGAGAAATTAATTCAACATTACTGAGTTCTAGGAAAACCCTACTCCTAAGTGCCTCTCTGAGAAGACACTTCTTTGGAAGACCTGATTTGACAGTCTCTGCCTTTCATTTCTGAATCTGTTCTCTGAAAGTAAACCATAGACCATTTATTGGAATTATTGCTATTGTCTGTTTTAGTGGGGAGAGAAGAAATATTTCAAAGACATTATTTTTCATTGTGACAGGTAAATGTCTTAGGCAATTTATCCTGAAAGATGAATACTCTTCAATTTAACCAAGGCCCAGAAAATTCCAGGGTAAAGGTGGAGTTAATACAAGGAGTTTTTAAAAATTAGGTCAGTAAAATATGATCAAATTCTAAAATCTAAATTGTTCCCTCAATATTTGATGAGTTGCAGTCAATCTGGGGACATCAAACAACAAATTCAGACAATGCTAAAGAACTGAAAAAGAACAAGATGTTCTTTCTTATCTTTTTGCATTCTTTTAAAGATAGCCAGACTTGGTGCCAAGACTGATTTATCACATTGAGTGCTGACAAGCTTTAGTTTGGGATAATTTGATAACCTTGTAGTGTCTTACTTAACCATAGCATACCACTGCCACCATCTCTCATCCAATTTACACAAATCCAAAAGAAGCAATTAAATAAGGGGAATTATTAATGTTGCAAAGGGATTCCTCTGAATAGAACATGACTAATTGTGATTCTAGAGGACTGATGATGAAGCATGGTAACTCCTTTTTGGCAGAAAGTTAATAGATTAAAAGTTCAGAATGACATATGCAATTTCAGACATGGTCAATGTGCTAATTTGTATTCCTTAATATATGTGCATTTGTTACAAGAGAGGACTTCATTTGGGAAAGGGTGAGTAATGACCATAGATGTAAAAAAGCACTGAGTAAGGCATTTAAAAACACACAAGAAAAAAGTACAGAGGTAAATACAGAGAAATTTTGTTTCCATATTGTTAAAATTAATATATGTTCAATAAACTCTACTGAACAAAACTTCATAGTTTCTTAGACAATCTTTCTTGTTCATTATTTAATCACAGGTTCAATAGTCCCTCCCAAAAAAGATAATAGATACTGTTGCTATATACAGTATCTTTAAGATGGAATAAAATTTTAGGGAATTAAAATTTAACTACTGTCTTTGAGGAGTCGATGAGAAAACTAAGAGTTTAACTGTCATTCTGGAGCAGTACCTGTCATTGCTGGAGTCTGAGTGAAAAACAAAGGACTAAGAGAACTTTACCAAAAGATCAAATATGACTTATCATACAAGGGAGTATTCTGAAGAGACTTTTTCTCATAGATGACATATTTAGAATAATTACTTAAGTCCTTGTTCACTTGTTACACTATGGTTAAATTATACATCTAATATTTGAGCCTAGGATAGTAAAAGAAGAAGAGGGAGAAAAGGAGAGAGAGAGAGGGGGAGAGAGAGAGAGAGAGAGAGAGAGAGAGAGAGAGAGAGAGAGAAGAGAAGAGAAGAGAAGAGAAGAGAAGAGAAGAGAAGAGAAGAGAAGAGAAGAGAAGAGAAGAGAAGAGAGACTTATCAAAAGCTTATTGGAAAAAATATTCACGATAGATCATATTCCAGCTTTTTATTTTATTTCTGTGTGGATATATTTTGAGTGTATTCCTTTTTAAACCATTTATCATGGGTTCCTAGTTTCTAATCCATTCCGCTAACCTTTTCCATTTTATGAATGAGTTCATTACATCCAAATTCATGGTTATGATTATTGATTGTATACTCCTCATCATCCTATCTTCTCATACTTTTTTCTTCTCTTCTCTACTTCTGCTGAGAAAGGAGTGTGCAAAATGCTAATAATCTATACTTGATGCAATCTTTTCTCTCTCTCTCTCTCCCTCCCTCCCTCTCTCTCTTCCTCTCCCCACCCTCTCTCTCTACTTGACCTTGATCACAGTATCTTACCCATTCTTTATTTCCTTTTAGAACTGCTTTCAAAGCTAGAAAAAAGAACAAATTGAAAATCCTCAATTAAATACTAAATTAGAAATAATGAAAACCAAAGGAGAGATTAATAAAATTGAAATTAAGAAAACTTTTGAATTAATAAATAAAACTAAGAGCTGGTTTTATTAAAAACCCAATGAAATTGATAGACCTTTAGCCAATATGATAAAAAAAAAGAAAGA
Organism: Petaurus breviceps papuanus; assembly: GCF_028583685.1. Taxonomy (NCBI): domain Eukaryota; kingdom Metazoa; phylum Chordata; class Mammalia; order Diprotodontia; family Petauridae; genus Petaurus; species Petaurus breviceps. Next base: position 318,430 of record NW_027185665.1, read on the forward strand.
AGTAGAACTGCTTTCATTATCCACCCTTTAAGATTTGAGTTTGTTTTGCTCATTTAGTAAAATTTATAAGCAATTATTTAGTATTTCTTCCTTTAAGGATTCCTGCCTATCTTCCCTTTTCCTGTTTCCTTACTGATTTGAATGTATTTCAATGTCCAACACTTTGTAGTGTGTGTGTGTGTGTGTGTGTGTGTGTGTGTGTTTCTACCTCCTTTTGTCTTATTCTGATGGAAGTGAGATCTGAGTGATGCCCACTCCTCCAGTTCTTCCTCCAGGTTTATATAGTTTTGTAATACTGATTATGTGATATTATAAGTTTCACTCCCTTTCTTATTTTCTTTTCTAGTATATTTTTATTTTTCCATTATGTTTTTTTCTATTAATATAATAAAAGTATAAAAAACCATTTCCAGGCTCTCTATTTTATTTCCCCTTTGACTCTTGATGACATTGGGATTCAGATGGAGTGCTTCATTCTTTTCCCTATAATAGAATGTAATTGTACATCCTTGAACAGTCCCTTCTAATTGTTTGAATGTACATACATTTTTTATGTTTTTCTTGACTCCTGTTTTTGCCTTTCAAAGTTCCTACTTAGCTCTGGTTTTTTTCCCCCAATAGGAAAGCTTGTAAATACTCTAATTCATTAAACTTTTCTTGGTAAGTTATTGGTTGTAAGCCTTTATCTTTTGTCCTTTGGCATATTACAATCCAAGTTAAGTATTCTTTTAGAATGGTAACTGTATGTCTTATGTAGTCCTGGCAATGGATCCTCTGTACTTGAACTCTTTCTTTGAGGATATTTAAAGTATATATATTTTTTATTTCCCCTAGATGCTATATTTTGGCTATGACATTACATTCTTTTTTAGGAGTCAACCAGTAGATTGATTTTGCCCTCTGATTCTAACAAGTGTGGGCAATTTTCATACATGATTTCTTAAAATATGCCTTTCAATCTCTTTTTTAAAGTTGTAGTTTTCAGGTAGTTTTCAACTGATGATTCTTCAGTTTTCTTCTCCTTGAACTCTTTTACAATTTTGTTGTTTTAGAAATGAGATACTCTACATTTTCTTCTTTTTCTCCTCCTCTATCTTTTTATTTTATTCCATTTGTTTTTTTTTTTGTTTCATAGAGCTATTGATGTTTATTTGGCCCATTATAATTTCAGGGTATCCGTTGCTTGTGTAAAGATTTGTATCTTCTGTGCTTAGATTTTTATTCTCCTTCCAAATAATTTCCTTTGAGGGAATTGAAGGGATTAGGACAGTGTAATGTAATGCCAAGCAAAGGCAACTTCCCAAGGTTCAAAATACCAGCATAGGTGCTCTCCATTTTATTCAGTGACAAATTAAGAACAGAGAAGATCAAAACATGACATCATTCCAAATACAGCATTTACTAAGCGTGATTAAATAATCTCCAAGTACTACCCTACCCCAGGACCTTACATTCATTCAATCAATTACAAAGTCCCTGTTCTGAATACTACTCCACCCCTAGCCTGTACCTCATTTAGTCCATCACAAAGCCCCTCTTCTCAAATGGAGATTAGTTTCCAATCATAAGTAAAATACATTCATTTGTTCAATCATAGAACACAAAAAGGTCAAAAGTTCCCCACCCTTGGATCACAATTGAATCTACCCCAAAGTTACAACAAGTTTAAGCACAGCACTTAATACCCAAATGGAGGTCTTTTCTTCATCTTGACACTAGGCAAGTTCTCAGCAATCTTTGTTCCTGGGGAGACAAAGCTTAGCAAGGTCACAAGATACATTGCCAGTGTCTTCATTAATTCATCCTCTGTCTGCAGAACAGTCCTAGGACCCCTGAAACATTAGCAAAACCCTCTTCCAGGATTTCTGTAAACATACAACAAGAAAATTCTTCTTCAGGGCTTTGGAACCAACAGAAAGGTTCCCAGACTCCTGCAACAACAGCACTGTCCTTCACCAGTGGACAGTATTCACTCTCTGTCTGAAGAACAGTCTCAGTAGCTCTGAATCAACAGAAAGGTTCCCAGGCACCTGAAACAACAGCACTGTCCTTCACCAGTGGACATATCTAGCAAAACAACATCAAAACAGACAGACAAAGTACAAGCATAACAGCTATGTCTCCTCAGTCCTTGGCAGCTCTGGGTGACAGCTCTCAAAAGTCCTGGGCAATTCAAAGTGGCCCTCAGCAATCCTCTCAGTCTCTCTCTGCCTCCATGAGGGTGCTGTTTCCAAAAAGTTCTTCTGCCTCTCTCCTGTGTCTCTCCAAATCTATGTCACCAGCTCCTCCCAGTTCAGCACTCTCTTTTCATGTCCATCCATCCCACAAGTGGGATTAACAAGCTCTGGGTTTTAACACAAACCAAAAACCAAGCCAATACAGGGGAATCTTTAAATGCCATTACTATTACAGACAGCAAGTGGTTAATTGTGGGAATTGAATGGACTACATTGCCTCCATCTTGTGAATCAATTCTACAGCTAGTTCAGTTTCCTCTCTGTTCAATTATGGGTTTAATCCAACTTCTGTCTTGGGAGAAAACATTATTCACTTATGGGAATTGGGCAGAAAATCTTGTCACATTATTTAAACCCATCCCTTTGTGTCTGGGAAGCTGGGCCACCTCTACCTGCTATTCTCCTGGTTCTACTCATTTCCTTTTGCATCAGTTTGAGTAAGTCTTCCTGGGTTTTTCTGTGAACATCCTGTTCATCATTTTTTATGGTACCATGGTAATTTATCACAATTATATACCACAGCTCATTCCAGTCATTCTCCGATTGATAAACGTCTCCTTGATTCTTTGCCATCACAAAAAGAGCTGCTCTTTGAGGTCCAGTCCTAGTAGTCTCACCAGTTTCATCCTCATCCAGCTCAGCTCATTACTCCACAATCCCTATTCCTTTCTTCTCTACCCTTCCATTGTACTCTGTGGAATATTTGACCTGTCATTAACACTCTTGCCTTCTTCCTAGGACTCCCCCACCCCCTTCCTTATTTTTTTATATTCACAGAAACTTTGCTAACTTTGGAAGGTATCTCTTCTCTGACTATGCTACCTAGGACATGCTCTTTATCCCATCCTCAAACACGGGACCGTCATATTTTTTGTTTCCTAGTACCCCCTCCATGTTTTCACTCAACTTCTAGCCTTCTAGAACCTCCCTTCCTTTGAAGTTTGCTTAACTTGTTTATATTTTCCAGTTAATATCTTATCCCTATAATCTCCTGACCTCAAGTTAATTCTCCCTCTATTCTCAAAGATTTCAGGATTTAATTCAGTCCTCCCCTCCAAATTAACACCGGCTCTTCAAAACTTTGTTTTGATGTCTCCTCAAACCCTCTGGTCTCCAAACTACCTTAAGTTCCATGCCCTACATCTTCATTCCTCTTTAGCCATGCAAGGGGAATTTAATATCCACCCAGATAGTTAAGGTGGAGTGAAGATGTGGGGGATGAGACTTAAGATGTCTCTCGCTTATAAATGTGTTGCTTTCATTACATGTAACCCTGAAATTCCTCTTTCTTATCATACTTTCTCCTCCTTCCATCTCTTCCTCTGCCTCACTCTTCCTAGCCTATTCTTCATTATGCCTACAACTGTCAGTCCTACCATCTCCTCCTCTTCTCAAAGTCCATAAGCACTTCACAGTCTTAAACTTATGGTAAAACATTTCAGTTGTATACTTTTCTCTGTCATGAATCCCTTGATTCTTATCTTCATTTTTTTAAATTAATTTTTTTTGAACAATCGGGGTTAAGTAACTTGCTCAAGTATCAGTCAGGAGGACCCAAGTTCGGTTCCGGCCTCAGACACTTAACACCCCCACAAAAAAACTAGCCTCGTAACCTTGGGCAAGTTACTTAACCCCAATTGCCCTCCAAAAGGCATAAAAACAAAAAGAAAAAAAAATGGAGATCCAAATGGCATTAAACGATTATGATGGCAAAGAGCCATACACCATTTGCTTATATTTAGAGAAGGTACTTCTTTCATTTATTTTTATTTTCAAGAACCTTACTGAGGGCTCCCTCACATGATCCTCCCTATCCCAATCTGCCATCTCTCACCTAGCAACACTTTGCTGTGTAGATTCCTTGGGTTTATATTGAGCACTTCATTTTTATTTCACAGCACAACACATCATAGTCAGAGAAAATGATACAAAGATCTGAGATCCAATGAGATAGTCCAGCTCCAATTATATATAGCAGCAATATCTTAGAGGTACAGGTAGGGAGGTGAGGGGATAAAAGAAACAAACAAGAATGATAATAAAAGACCAGAAGTTAGAAGGAGAACTTTCACCCAAGTAAACTTTGCTTTGGCTTAAATCTTCCAAAAACATATCTGAAGCTGGAGATTAGGCCAAAGTCAGGAGGCTGCTGGGTGTATTGAAAACTACACTGGATTTATAAACAGAAGATATGTTTTGGAGTCTGCTTTGTCACTCACCAGAATTCTTGGGTCATTCATTAAATCCCTCTGGCTTTTCATTTCTTCTAGAAAGAACACTAGGTGAGGAATCAGATTAATTAATAGATAGATACTAGATAATCAGAATTTAATTTAGTTTAATTTGCCTAATTAGGAATTAGATGTTGGTGAGAATAATAAAATTCAGATATCTAAAGTACACAAGTAATTAGCATCATCAGCTGAACATCCTCAACTCCTACCTAAGTTTGGAAATGCTTCATAAGAAGTAGCACTTGTCAACCAGACTTCTTACAGAGAGGCTAAGACCAAGGCACTCTCTGAAACTTCTGAATTGCAGAAACCTGATCTGATAAGTTCTCCTACATTTTCTCTGACAAAGCCATCAAAGAACTAGTTCAAAGAGGGTCTATCGATAGGATTTCCTACTGAGTAGTAGGGGGTATGTTTATTTGAGGAAAAAAATTGCTTCTGAATGTTTATTTCACACTTATTTTACTTAAGAACTTTCTGCAATGTTCGTCATATTCCTACTTGAGGCTCTGAATCAGTTAAAGGAACGTAGGCTCAAATCTTTTGAAATTCTCTTTGAAGTCACTTCTGAGGGGAAGAGAGTGTGCCCAATCATAAAAAACAAAGCCAAGTTCACCATCTAGTGGTAAAAAAGATGAAAAAAAGGTCACTGTAATTTTATAGAGTCAACTGATTCCATATTGGGTCTAGAATAAAACAAAACACAACACAACACACAATATTGCTTATTTTCTCTTAGGCACTTTCAGGAGATCTAAAGTTTACAAAAGGACTCTCAGTTCCCAACCTACTAGGGGAATAAGGCGACAAAGTATTGTGAAAGAAGCACTGCCTTAGAAGCCAGAGGACCTGGGTTCAATGAAGCTGTGTTACTTATTTATGACCTGTGTGATTTGGTCAAGTTGGTTGCTCAGCGTCTCATTTTCCTCTACTGTGAAATGAAGATATTGGATCTTTAAGGTGCATTCTAGGCTTGAAGCTATGATTCTGTGATATAAAGACATCAACAAAGATAGCATAGCTTTACATCATAAAGGCAGCAGAAAGGTACAAATTAAAATTCAATGTGAGGTCTAAGTGGAAACTTGGAATGGAAAGGACAAGGTGAGAAAGGCTTCCTGGAAGAGTTGGCATTTGTAAAGGAACTTATAGTCTAGGTTGTCATTCAACATATAAGAATAGGGAGGAGGTTTTTTTTTTTTTCTTTTTTTAATAAAAAGAATGAGTTTTGTTAGTGGTCTTCTCTCTTTTACATCATTATAGTTGTCCCTCCCCCTCTTTCTCCCAAAGAACAATTCCACATAACAAATAGTATTTTTTAAAACAAAAAGGAAAACTAAAAAGAAATAAATCAGCAGGACTCCATCTCTCACAAAGGTGTGGAGCATTTCATAAAAATAGGCTTTGAGGTTTGGGTTACAAATCAAATTCTAAGGATATTTTAGGGCTTTTATTTGTAGCATAGGGATTTATCTGTTAGTTTCTAAATGATAGTGAACTCACACTGTGAGGAAATGTTTCAAGTCCTGGTCTACTGATGGACTATATGCCTGTCCAAGGACGAACCTAAGGTTAGAGAGATGCATCACTGTGTCAGTCATAGACTGATAAATTTTTCAGTCATAGCTACTCAGTGGTGACATAGTGGGAAGAGATCTGGTCTTGGAATCTAGTGACATGGGTTTGAATCCCACTTCAGGCATTCGCATGTGATCACAGGCAAGGCAATGAATATGTCAGAGTTCAATGTTCCACATACATAAAATGAGTAGGTAAAAAAATGGATTTGCTAAGCCTTGAACATTTACTTTATAAAATACAGTCTCTTGTGTTACTTCTACTATTTAAGCATTTATTTTGGTCAATGCTGGAACTCCAGTTGAGAATTCTTTCTTACCTTCTGTCCTGAGTTGTCATAATAATAGCAAACATTGATATCTTGCTTTAAATTTTACAAAGTACTTTATAAATATTATCTCATTTTAATGGCACAATAACACAATAATAATAATCATATTCATTATACTATTCTTCTGTCCTATAGTATACTCATTATACTATTATATTCTTATACTATTATACTATTTTATATATGAGGAAAATGAGACATACAGAAGTTAAGTAACTTGCTCAGGATCAAGGGTCACACAAAGCTTGTAAGTGTCTGAAGTCAGATATGAACTCACTACTTCCTGAGTTCAGGTCCAGTATATTCAAACAGTTCATTATGTACAATATCAACAAATGAGTCAAGATTAGGGAAGACTTTAAGGTGCAGCAGAGTTTTTTTATTTTGTCCTAGACATAGTGGAGAGTCAGTGAAGATTTTTGAGTAGGATAAAGACATGATCAGATCTGTGTTTTGGGAATATCAATTTGAAGGATATGTGGAAGATACATTAGCAGGAAAGACTGGACACAAAGACTATAATTAGGAGGCTTTTGCAGTAAGTCATTCGAGAAAGGATTAGGATGTGAACTAGAACAGAGGTTGTATAAATGTGATGAAGGGAATGGATATGAGGGATGTTGTCAGGATAGGATCGATAAGACTTGGAGACTTGGGTTGGGGAGAAGAAGGAAAGAGAGGAAGTATGATTTTGTGGTCATGAACTTGGTTGACTTGAAGGATGTTGGTGCCATGAATAGAGATAAGCAAGTTTGGAGGAGGGGATAGGTTTTGGGGAAAATACAGTAAATTCTGTTTTGGGCATGTTGAGTTTGAGATGCCCATGGAACATCCAAATAGAGATATTTGTAATTATATTTGTAATAATATATATTAGTAATGGAGGACTGAAATTCTGGAGAGAGATAAAGGCTGGATAAATAAATTTGGGTGTCCTAGGTATAGAGTTGATGATTGAACCTATGACTGCTAATTAGTTTACTGAAACAAAATAAAGATAGAACAGTGAGAGACCTGGGAGGGAAGGAAGCTTTGGGGATGCCTATACAATGTAAGGGAATGAAATGGCAGCTCTACAAAGGAAAATGAAGAGTGGTCAGACAAGTGGGTAAAGAACTTAGAGAAGAAAGGGAGGCAAAGGGAGAAGAGATGGTCAGTAATGTCAAAAGCTACAGAAAGATCAAGTAGGATGCCAGAGAAAGAGCATCAGGTTAAAGTTAAATGATTGTGGATTACCTTGGAAAGAGCAGCTTAATTTAGACAATTGTGTCAGGAGCCAGACTACAGGTGACTGAAAAATGAGTGGATGTAAGGAAAAGGAGGTAACCAGAAACCCCTTTCTGGCTTTGTGGAAGACAAAGCCTAATACCCCAAGGAAATGTCAAGTTCTAGGTAAGATTTTCTAAAGACCTGGGATCCTGGACATGTTTATTGCAAGATGGGAACCTGTGAATAAGGATTGATTGAAGATGAGAGAAAGAAAATTAGTTACAGAGGAGCCAGCTCTTTAGAGGAGAAGAGAAGGGACAAGATGAAGAATATAAACTTGGGGGCCTAGAAGGTGAAATAGGAGGAAAGGGCAGAACTCAGATTTTGCCCACTACAAAACAATGACTTGATTACCACACGACTCCCCTTTACTCAACCAAGGGTACAGATAATTTTAGCAAGTGATGGACATTAAAGTAAAAGTCATCCTGTGAAGAAAAAAGCCTCCATGGTAAGAAATCACTGGAGTGAGTGGAGGGTGCAAAGGGAGAGGAAGAGAATGAAAGACTTCAGTGCTGGAAGCCAGGGAACAGCAGGAAAGAAAAAAGCCCCAGTAAGGTGGAGAGAGGGCTTAGGCAGTAGTGGAAGAAAAGGACTTCTTCCTATCCTTGCCTATAAGGAAAAGGCCTCAACACAAAGATCTATTCCAGCAGAGGAAGGGCAACCTAGGATTTAGCAGTGCATTAAAGAAAAGGGCTCTCCTTCTTTTTTCTGCTTATCACAAGGAAAGGGCTTCAACCAAGGCAAATCACAGGAGGAGGGGGGAAATGTTGGCATCCATGGCAAAGGAAAAGGCACACATCAAAAGATGAGACACTAACTTTGGTGTGGAGTAAAGGGGAAGGTCTGGCCTTGAAAGGTCCTTGAGCAAAGGAAAAAAGCTTCAACTAGATCTGATTGCTAAAGTAGGGAAGACCAAGAATTCATCTCCTGAGGCAAGAGAAATAAGAACAAAAGGGCTTTTATGATACAAGGGATGGCCAAGACACACACTCAGAAGAGGAGCATAACTCAAAAAACACCTATAATCAATCAGAACCTCAAAGAGAAAAAACCAGCTTGCCCTCAGGAACAATTACAATTCTTCAAAGAAATGATGCAAAAGCTTAAAAAGCATATTATAAAAGAAATTAGAGCTATGGAGGAAAGACATGGAAAATGAATTAATAATTTAACACAAGCAGTATAAAACTTTACCCTGGTAACAAACTCCTGAAAATTAGAATGGACCAAATAGAAGTTAATGACTCAGGGAGAGCAAGACTTATGAAAACAAAGTAAAAATATTGAGAAAATTTAATCAATATGTTCCTAATTACTTAGTTATATCTTTATTCTTCCAAATAGTTGCTTCTTTATGTATGTATGCCTACATAGATCTTTTGCATAACTTAGAAGATAAATTTTCAAATATTTTACATATTGTGAGGTAATTTTAAATAGAATTTTCTTTTCATTTCTTCCTGCTGGATTTTATTGGTAGCATAGAGAAATGTTGATGATTCATGTGGATTTCATTTATATCCTACAAGTTTGCTGAAGTTATTTCAATTAATTTTTTGTTGACTTTTAAGGGTTCTTTAATCATAGTATCTGTAAAAAGTGATAATTTTGTTTTTTCTTTACATATGATTATTCTCATTTTCTTTTTCTGATTTTATTACTATAGACAACATTTCTGGTACTATGTAAAGAAAGTAGAAATACATTCAACTCAACAGTGAGATAGATAAGAGAAGAGGTGATAAAAGAGGTAGGGTAGATTAGGGAAGAGGATTAATTAAACTTTCAGTAAGCATGAAGAAAAAAAAGATTTAAATGGAAAAATACCCTTGAAATAAAATAAAAATAAAATAACTAGAAACAGGAGAAAGAAGAATGCAGAGAAGAAAAAGTAGAAACGTAAGAATATGGAATATAGGAAAATTAAAAAAAAACTATGATAACTGTGAATGGGATGAGCAAAACCATAAGACAGAAGAATAGGTTAGAAAGTAAAATCTAAAAATATTTTAGAAGAATTTTACAATTTTGTTGTTAATAAGGAACACTGGAAACAAAGACTTGCACAGTGTTAAAATAAAGGGAAAGAGCAAGCTCTATCATGTCTGAGCTGAATACAAAACAACACAGGTAGCAATTATGATTTCAGACAAGGAAGCAGTAAATATAGACTTAAAAAAATAAACAAGGAAACTGTATTTTTGCTAAAAGACAACAGAAATTGAATTGCTTTAAATTCTTAACTCATAAGTACTGAATGGAATAGCTTCAAAATAATTAAAGGAAAAACTAAATGAATCAGAGAAATAAATAGCAAAATTAAAATGACAGGAGAAATCATTGTACAATTTTCTGCCATAGATAAATCTAACCAAAAGAGAAATTTAAAAGAAGTTAAGGACCTGAAAGAATTTTAGAAAAATTAGATATGATATAAATTGGGGAATTACTAACTGGGAATAAAAAGGAGTATATTCTCAACTGTGATGGCACCTTTAAAGAATAAATCATGTATCAGGACATACAACCTATCAAACTGTATTTTAAGGAGGTAATTGTAAAAACTATTCAGTACTCGCTAAGAAATAGAAAGGTGGATCAGTAGAACAGAGTAGACATACAATATACAGTGGTAAATTATTGTAGTAGCCTTGTGTTTGACAAATGCAAAGATTTAAGCTTTTGGGATAAAAATTCATTATTTGATAAAAATTGTTGAGAAAACTGAAAAGCAGCCTGGCAGAAAATAGGTGTAGACAAATATCTTACACCATTCACCAAGATAAGGTCAAAATGGATACATAACCTAGATATAAAGGGAGATTTCATAAGTAAATTAGAAGAACATTACTTATCAGACTTATGAATAGGAGAATTTATGAATAAATAAGAGATAGCATTATAAGACGTAAAATGGATAATTTTGATTACATTAAATTAAAAAAGGTTTTGTACAAATAAAATGAATGGAGTCAAGATTAGAAGGAAGAAAAAAAAGGAAAATTTTTTTAGTTTTTCAAATAAAGGTTGTATATGTCAAAGGCAGAGGACTTTGTCAAATTTATGAGAGTATGAATCATTCTATAATTGATAAATGGGCAAAGGATATAAGCAAGCAGGCTGTTTTGATGAAGAAATTGAAGCCATAGCCATATAAAAATCTAAATCATTTTCAATTAGAAAAATACAAATTAAAACAATTCTGAGATATCATCTCATACCTATAAGATTGGTTAAAATGATAGGAGGGGAAAATGACAAATGTTGGAGGGATGCAGAAAAATTAGGACACTAGTATGTTGTTGATAGAACTGTTAGCTGATACAGTCATTTTGGTGAGCAATCTAGAATTATGTTCCAAAAGTTATAAAACTGAATACTCCTTGACCCAACAATAACACTATTGGGTCTGTTTTCCAAGCTGACCAGGGAAAAATGAAAAAAAGAAACCTATATATTCTAAAGTATTTATAACAGCTCTTTATGGTGGTCAAGAACTAGAAATTGAGGGAATGCCTATCAATAAGGGAATGGCTAAACAAGTAGTGGTATATGATTGTGATGTAAGAAGTGATGAGCAGGTTGATTTTAGAAAAACATGGAAAGACTTGTATGAAATGAGTGAAATGAGCAGAACCAAGAGAATGTTGTAGACAGTAACAGCAGTATTAAGTGAAAAATAACTGTGAACAACTAAGCTATTCTGAATATCACAGTCAAATTGCCTATAAAGTACCTGTCAAGGAAGGTACTATCTACCTCCAAAGAGGATATGATAAATAGAAGTATGCATGCTATGTTTTTACATAATATGTATATATATATACACACACACACACACACACATACATATGTGGTTATATAACTATATACATATATAGATACATAGATCTGTGTGTATTATACATATTTATATATATATTTGTGTTAGATGGCGGCTTTCTCTAGTGTGGGTTAGGGAAGGAAGGAGGGAGATACTTCAGATATTAAAATGTAGCAAAAAGTAAAATTTTCAAAAATATGATAAATCCAGAAAAGCAAAAATACTATACAAATAATTTACTATTCACAATACAATAAAATTCTATCAAATAAAGTGCTGCTAAAAGAAGAATCAAAAGTATCTGGAGACTAAATTACTTAAAGAATTAGTGAATCAAACAATAAATATAAATAATTTCTTTAATTTTATTAAAAATAATAACAACAATGAGAAAATATGCCAAATTTCCAAGGATGCAAGCAAAATCATCTTTATAGGAAAATTTACCTCTTTAAGCACTTCTGTGAACAAAAAAAGACAACAGATTAGCAACTTTGTAGTTAAATGGTACAGTGAATGGAGTGCTGGACTTTGAGTCAGGAAAACCCAAGTTCAAATTCTAAAATACTTACTAGTTATATGACCCTGGGTAAGTCACTTGACCTCTTTCAGCCTCAGTTTTACAAAATTGAATAAATAAATTTCTCCTGGTTCTGTTCATTTCACATTGTCAGTTTATGTAAGTCTTTCCAGATTTTTCTGAAATCATCTTGCTTGTTACTTCTTATAGCACAATAATATCCTATCACAATCATATACTACATCTTGTTCAGTCATTACCCAATTGATGGGCATCTTTTTGACTTCCAATTCTTATATACCACAAAAAGTGCTGCTATAAACATTTTTATATAAAGGTCTCCCTCCCCCTTATGTCTTTGGGACATATTGGAGCAAAGGGTATGCACAGTTTTATAGCCTTTTGGCCATAGTTCCAAATTTTAGCTCTCCTTTTAAGAAACATTTGGTTTAAACAAAAAAAAAAAAACCAAGGAAACACTCCCCTACCCCCCCTTTGGGGTCATAACTAGAAAAGTTCTCATTTCCTCTCTGTCTCTTTCTGTGTGTGTGTGTGTGTGTGTGTGTGTGTGTGTGTGTGTGTGTGTGTATGTGTGTATCTGTCTTTCTGTCTCTTTCTCTGTCTCTCTTTTTCTCTATCTCTGTCTCACACACACACACACACACACACACACACACACACACACTCACGTTTCTGCATGTGGACCTGCAATTTCCTTAATGTAAGCAGCTCTCAGTATATAAACTGTAGGTCACTTACTTTCTTAGCAAGTTGCTTTGGGCCTTGGTTCATTATATAACTTAACCATAGAGTCAGAATATGTCAAAGGTACGGCTTGAACTTCAAGGTGAGTTAGAGTCAGCTCATACTGCTTCTCTACAGGCTAAATTTTCAATGTGATTGTTTATATTTTGGGATGTTGGCTAATGCTACACATCAGGACTTGATTTATTGTTTTGTTGGTTATCTAGAAGTAAGAAAGTGATGGAGAAAACAGTAATGTGAGATAAAACTTAAAAAGCAAGTTCTAAGTACTTTTTTGGGATCGTTGGTTATTAAACATTTACCAGCATACTCCTGTTTGAACCCCAGTTGTTGTGGTGGTGATTTGCCCTTCATCTCAAAATGAGCAATGGCATCACCAGTATTCCTGACTCCAAGGCCAGATCTCTACCCTGTATGTCACACTGATCCTTGTTTCTATCATTCCTCCCACCCCCTACACACCCATAATGTCAGTAACTAGTTAAAAGCTTGGGAAATATTATTGTCTCTTCCAAATATGTATATAGGCATACATGTGTGCATACACACTGCTTCTCATGCCTTTAGTTTGTCTAAATGCTTTTTATAAAAAGATCTTTCTCATTTACTACTTCTATAACATCACTATCCTTTCACTAATTTCCCCCCATCTTATATTTATATTCTTGGCCAGTTAAGTTGTACAGTAGATAGAGTGCTCGACCTAAATTCAAGAAGACAATCCTGAAGAAGAACTTCCTGGTTCAATCTAGCCTCAGATACTAGTGTGACCCTAGGCAAGTCATTTAACCCTGTTTGCCTCAGTTTCCTCATCTGTCAAATGAGCTGGAGAAGGAAATAGCAAACCACTCCAGTATTTTTGCCAAAAAAAACCCAAATGGGATCACAAAGATTAGGACAGGACTGAAATTACTGAACAACCAAACCCTTGTTTTTGAACATATAGCAAAGTGTAGAAGGTTATCCAAATCTCTTGATTCCTGCTCTGATTGTTTTCATCATGATTTAAATTAACGATATTAATACATTAACAACAATTTACATTTATGTTGCTTTAAAGTTTACATATTGAGTTTCTTTGCAATAATCCTGGGAAGTAGTTATTGTTAAATTCAGTTATCCCCATTTTACAGATAAGGAGACAAAATCTCAGAGAAAGTAAATGACTTGTCTGTCATTGCATAGCAACTAAATATCTGAACCAGGAATTGAACTCACATCTCTAAACTTTCAAGCTGAACATTCCTCAGTCTAAGTAGGTTGGCTAGATGGAGGGCTAGACTTGGAACTGATGGAATTCCAATAAAGCTGACCCCACCCCCAATATTCCAACTTCCTTATGGGCCCCACTGAACAGCAGTCATGTCCTGCCACAATCTGGCTTTAACCGCACCTCATGCCCCCAGACTCAATACAGCCATTGTCCCTAGCTAGCCACTACCCCAGATCCAATTCATATATTTGAACAGGTGTATCCTTGTACTCAACTACAATCCCATCATCCATTTAGCCCAAGACAGGACCACAATACTTAACTATCCATCTTGACCCGGCAGGACCACAATAGCTAGCCAATCAGAAAGCAGCATGACCAGGATGTTTGACCACTGAATCATAGAAGGGACCCCTCCCCTATTACCTAATCCCTTAACAAATCTCTCCTGCCTTTCTAACATTCATGATTTCTGTTAAGTAATTTCACCTTTACCCTATAAAAATGAATCTTGCTTTCTCTGAAGTTGCTGGTTCCTTTTGGAGCTAAACCCACTGCATGAGAAGCATCAATCCTCAATGCCTGGACTTGGATTAGAGGTGGTCTGACTCTGGCTTCTTTGAGATGATCCTCATAACAGACATGAAACCACAACAGAGCTAGGAAGAACCAAGTTCAAAACCCACTTTAGATACTTTCTATCTGTGTGACCCTGGGCAAGTCACAACCTTTCTCTGCCTCAATTTCCTCATCTACAAAATGGGGATAATAATTGCTCCTACATCAGAGCTTTTTGGTAAGAATCAAATAATACATACAGTGTGCTTTGCAAACCTTAAGCACTATACAAATACTAGATATTATTATTGTTGACACTAATAACAATAGGCCGCTCTCCTTGATGGGGTAAATCTGTCTCTCTGCTGATATGAAAAAAGATCTAAACTTTGCTGCTTTTAAAGCATTTATCCTGTGGATGGCAGAAGCAGGAGTTCCACATATGAAGCATAGCTCATTAATTAAAGCTTTTTGGTGCCCATGTGAATAATGACCTCAGCACTGTGAGGACATGTTTCCATATTCTCACTGCCAGACACACCAGAAGTTCAGGCAGAGGTCATTCAGATGGGCTTGTTTGCTTTTGCTATTCTGGGGACTCCAGATTTTCAGACTGCACACGTTTCCCAGGATTCGGACACATAGTTAAGAGAACTACATGGGATGGTGAAGCAAACAGCCCCCTTCCAAAAGCATAAATGGATGCTAAACAAGAACTGTCAAGGAACAGACATCATCTCTGAAAACTCTGTAGATGTTCAAGTATTCTGACCTCCCCCAACTGGAACAAAATACAGTAAAAGTAAGTCTTTTGGCAGAGAACAAAAGAAAACTTACAAGGAAGCAAAGAAAAGATAGACAACTCTGAACACAAAGCAAAGTGTTTATTATATAGGCTTTCTTGAAATGGAAATTTATTGCTGCATATTTTGAATCCTCTCATTTTCTGTTGTGCATGTGACAATGCTTTTTTTCTTTTCTTTTGTATTTGTTTCACTATTTAAGTTTATAATATGTTTCTTTTTCTTGTCTTATTGTTTATTTAAGTTTTATTATTTAAGTTTAAAAAGAGGAACAAGAAAAAGTAAGAAGCAGGTCTTTTGGAAAGGACACCCATATGGTCACTTATCCAGTAACTGATACGACACTGTCATTCTTTTGCCCAGAACAAAATTATCCATCTCCTGCCCTACTCCTGCCTTTTCAAGCAATGATGAAGCTATAGAATCCTAGGGTTTGCAGGGACCCTGAAAGCTCATCAATCTCAACCCCCTGCCTTTAGGCAGGTTCCCATTTTAATCCTGTAGGTGGATGAGACTTCCTTGTGACTATGTTTTCTAGGAAAAATAACTCTCTGAGGAAGAGGTATATTTTTTGCATCTAAAAATTCTGCCACTGCAGCTGCATTCTCTTCCCATCGTTCTGTTCCCAGTGTTCTATTCTCACTGAAAATGGAGAACTATTGCTCATCACTGTGATTGGAGGAGATCTGATGGCTTTTCTGGCTCATCCTTCAGAGACTTTTGATCACGAACAATGATGTGTTTGTCATCCTGAACAACAGTAACCAATTACAGGCAAACCCCACTGTTCTCCAGTAGCTCTCTGCAGGCTTTGAGCATGTCTAGTATGACAGCACATTGAGTGACTAACAACCACGAGCCACTGTGTTATTTGCATCCCTCTAGTGGGAATGGAAAGTAACAAAGACAGCCTTCTTACACGATCCAAAGGAGGGATGCTGCTTATGAGAACTATGAAAGAGGGGCGATAGAGATGGATCCTGGAGTACAAAGATGCTTTAACTGCTTGTGCAGCTAATGGAGGATCAAAGGAATGAAGCCACACGTCTTTCTGATTGTGAAGATAACCCATATACGCCTCCCTATTCCAAAGCTCAGGGCTGGCTATAGAGCCAAACTTAAGAATGTTAATAAAAGACCCTTTCATCTTAACTCAGAGTGCATTTCAAAGCCTGGTTTTGATCATTTAAATGCATATCCTTTTTAGTAACTTTATCCCAAGCAGAAACACAGTTCCATTTATTGATTGAAATGTAGTTATTACACATTTAGAGGGCCTTTACACACTTTACCTGTCCTACTGAAACTCATTAGTATCAGTCAGAGGTGTGTATGGATGTTTGGTTTTAGGCTCAGGACTCTTTTACTCTCCCTTCCACTACAGTTGATTCTTTGTTTGAACACTCAAGAAATAGTGAGTGAGGGGTGACTGTGGAGCAGTGAGTAAAGCCCCGGCCCTAGAGTCAGGGGGACCCGAGTTCCATTCCGGCCTCTGACATTTAACACCCACACACAAAATAACTAGCCTCATAACCTTGGGCAAGTTACTTAACCCCAACTGCCCTCCCAAAAAACAAAAAGAAAGAAAGAAAGAAAGAAAGAAAGAAAGAAAGAAAGAAAGAAAG
>NW_027185665.1:335398-366803 GCF_028583685.1 Petaurus breviceps papuanus
AAAGAAAGAAAGAAAGAAAGAAAGAAAGAAAGAAAGAAAGAAAGAAATAGTGAGTGTTGGCTTTGCTTCTCAGAGCTGGAATGATCATGGAGTGAGAGCTGGATGGAATCAGGGGCTATCTACTGCAGCCTCCTCAATTTACAGATGAAGAGACTGAGAGCCAGGGGATTAAAAGATTTGCCCAAGGTCATAATCAAGAGGTAGGATCTGAACCTACATTCTCAGACTCCAGAACCAATGCTGGATTCCAACTCTTATTCCAAAATCAGTCCTCTGTAAGGATCAAATAATATATGTAAAGTACATTGCAAACACCATACAAATAAATGTTAGCTATTATTATTATTATTGTGATGGTCAATAATAGCAATAGATCATTCTTCCAGATGGGATAAATCTCTGTTTATGGAAAAAGAACTTGAAGCAATTGCTTTGCTGAAGCATCAGTGCCAACAGCATTTCTTCATAGTTTCTGCTGGGGACAAGAGAAGTCCAGCTGCATTCAAGACCTTACCAGCCTTGTGTGGTATACTGTGGTGTAGTAGAGGGAATGAAGGTTTTAGAGTCAGAAATTCCAATTAGGAATTTTGAGTCTTGCCTGGTCCTGATACTTGCTGGGTCTATGACCACAGACATTTCACTTAACTATGCCTCAGTTTTCTTATCTGTAAAGTGGAGATAATACTTGTATTACCTTTCTCACAGGATTGTTATGAGGAGAACAATTTGTAAAGTGCTGTATAAGTGTGAACAGTAATTTTATTCCATTATTCCCTTACATAAAACATTCTGTTTAAGCTGGAAAGATTTCACTTACATATTTTATATCTTCTTACTTCTGTGGCTTTGCTCTAATGTTTTCTCTTCTTCAATGTCCCTACATGGAATTCTCTCTCCTAACAGCCCCCATTTCCCTCTACCTGATTGAATTCCCTCTTTCTATCAAGGCCTTGCTGAAGTTTCACCTGTTTAATGAACCTTAAGGTAAGATAATTTCTCCCTTATCTAAATTCATCCCATTCATTCTTTAAATTATATTTATATGCCTCATGTAATGATTCCTCTGAAGTGCTTAATATTAATAGCTATAGTAGCTAGCATTTATATGGCACTTTTAGGTTTGCAAAGTGCTCTACAAATGTAAACTCTTTTTATTCTTACAACAACCTTGTGACGTAGGTGCAATTATTACCCCTATTTTACAGATGTGAAAACTGAGCCACGGAGAAGTTAAATGACTTGCCCAGGGTTCCACAGCTAGTATCTGAAGTAGGATCCAAACTCAGTTCTCCTCACTTCAAATTCTGCACTTTATCTACAGCATCACCTAACTGACCAATTTGTACCAGAACTTACAAGTTGGATCCCCTGAGGAGTAACAACTACTTTTAAGTGCTCTAGGGGGTAATCCCTATAGGTGACTATTCCTACTACATCTACTCACAGACCCCTACCAGTGTGCTTCCCATGAACAATCAGCCAGTAGAAATGGTTAACTTTTAGTAAGGGCATTTGTTAAGGTGGAATATTAAGAGCTAGTACAAAAAAAAAATCCCCCAGACCTGAGGACACACAATGTCCAGTAAATAGTGGGATTAAATGGCAAGGGTAGTGAGATACCCATGTAAGATACATGTGCTATAAAGGGTAATTCAACTCCTGGTACTAGAAGTAGTTTCTCTCTTTGTAGAATCCTTACTTACTTGGCTTCTGCTGGGAAAACTGCTCAGCTAAGTTCCCAGGGTTTGCTCCTTTCTTCAGTCTATAGCCAGCACTTCTCTCCACCATGAGAGCCATACTCTCACCCACAAGTGACTGTTTCACCAAAACTGCTTTTGGCTGCATACATTTTTGTTCTTACTGGTCTCATAACTTAGATGCTTTGGCTCAAGGCCAATGGAGGAAGAAGGAGAAGAGAGAAAATCCTTTCCTTGCCCTTGATTCTCTCTGGTAAAGGTGAGGGTGTTGGCTTGTAGAGCTCTGAATCTTCAACTTCCAGTCTCACTTGCTATTTTTACTTATAACCTTGAAAGGGCTGACATTGTCTCAGCTAATCACATGGTTCCCTTCTTTAACCAATTAGGAAGTCACCCTTGATCAAAGAATTAAGTATAGACTATCATTATGAGTGACTACCCTTAGGGTTAGCTTTGTGATTGAATTCTGGGCATTCTGTTATTGATATTAATTGAGGTGGGGGATGAAATCCTATCATATGTACTCATTTAGTGATAATCAAGTGTTGTTTTATAATATTTATTGTATTTTTAATGCAATTCTTACAGTATTACTTATATTTTATATTTTGATAAGTTATTTTTTCAGTCAAACTTTAAACTTTTTGAGACAAGAAACATGTCTAACCTAACCTTTATATCTTTCATAGGTTACCTAATCATTTGTTGAACTGGATTCTAAGAAGATATGCTCAACCATTTCAGATCAATAGGATATACCCGGAGAGAAAATATACTCCATTTTTATTCATTAATTTATAATGTATGTAAAATACTTTGCAAAATTAATCATGCTACATGTCAGCACCTAGCATAGTGACTTGAACTTAGGAGTCATTTAATATGTGTTTGTTGTGGTTGGGTTGTTGAGTAGGCAAAGATTCTAAATTCGTTTATTCTATGTGTATTCTCAAGGAGTAAAATATTTTGAGGGACTCAGCAAACATTTTGAAACTAGAGTTTATGATGCTGCCTTAACCTAAGCAAATATTGTTTTAGCAGCTTTCTTTTTGGCAAAATGAATGATCCTCAGAAGGAAGGTACAATAAATACAATACTATATTATTTAGGGTAATTTGTGCCCTTAGAATTTGTTCACATCGGGGAAGTAAGATTTTCTCAGTAGGACCAGCATGGAATAAAAAGGAAAGTCCAGAAATAAAAATCTAGAAGACCTGGGTTCAAATGCTGCCTTGGACACCTATGAGTTTTGTGACCCTAGGCAAGTCACTCAGCCTTACTAGGCTTCAGTTTTCTCACCTGTAAAATGGGGGTAATAACAGCACCTAACTTATAGGGTTGTTGAAAGGAATGAGATAACATGTCTAAGGCACTATACAAGCTTAAAACACTTCATAAATGTCAAGTATTACTATGAGTGGGGGGGAGGGGTAAATAGTTATTTAACATTCTAGAACTAGAAGGGGTATAAAAAGGTCTGTTGTTGCTTAGTAATTTCTGACTCTTTGACTTTATTTGGGGTTTTCTTGGCAATGGTACTGGAGTGGTTTGCCATTTCCTTCTCCAGCTCATTTTAAAGATGAGGAAACTGAGGCAAACAGGGTTAAGTGACTTGCCCAGGGTCACACAGCCAGGAAGTGTTTGAGGCTAGATTTGAACTCAGGGTTTTCTGATCCCAGATCAGTTGTTCTATGGACTTGGACACCTAACTGCCCTCTAGGAACAGGAAGGGGGTATAGAAAGGTCTATCTATCCCTAATATCTCTACCACCAGTTTGCTATAGAGTTTTCTTTCCCTCTACGTGGCCTGAAATTCTTAGCATTCGTTATTATTTGGGGCTTAATAAAAGTAGAGGATTTTTTCCTGAAGGCCCCCTGTTACAATATATGTGCATTACCTAAGAGGCAAGTGAGATCAGAGCATTAGTCCCTTTTCATTAATAAGTTGTCCTTTATGAACATGCTGGCACAGTTTAGTTTATCAAGTAATTAGCTACTATTGTGGAAGACAAAGATAATATTTAGAAAACAGTAGGATACAAGAAAAATTAAGTTTTGATAAGCATAAACAGTGATAGATGAAGACATTCTGTAATCCTTTTTTTAGGATGGAAGCTCTTTTGTAATTAAGCAACTTGGTGGTATCATACTAAATTTATAAAACAATAGCTCTAAAAAATAAGCAAATCTGTTATTTTGTTTATGAATTTTCTTAAGTGTTTTAATATAATATAAAAGTAAGCTATGCCACAAATGCTACCCTATTTTTTAGAACACAAGATTTGTGAAGTTGTCAATAAAAAATTACATTATACTTACAAATGCATATATGTAAAATGAAAATGGAAAAATGCAAAAAATGAAATCATAGAAAATGTCAACAGCTTATAACTGTCAAATCAAACAAAATGTTGATAAAATAATCAACCAGAAGGCAAAATTGACAGGATTTGACAGTAGATTGGTTATAGAGGGATGAGGGAGAATGAAGAGTAGGAAATGCTACCATGGTTATGAGCCTGTGTGACTGGAAGATGGTATCGCCCTCAACAATGCTATTATTGTCTCTTCCTTGAGCACAGAGAGAGGGCTGGACTCTAGTGTGACAGGTAGGCCAATTTTAGCAGGTACTGGATATAATAGAATAATTGTAAATTCTAGGCCTTTAAGCAAATCCACTCCTATTTCCTGTGACTCCCTTGTCCATACTCCAGCACGCCATTCTCAGAAATATCCTTAAGACCAATGTTGTACCAGAGCCAGTTTAAACAAGCTTCCAATGATGACATTTTCAGTATGATCATTTACCTCAGAAATTGGTACTATAAATCAAGGTTTGAGTTATTGTTTTGATGATTGTCTAGATTTAAGAAAGTAATGGAGAAAACGTTAAAGCGGATTGAGCTTAAAAGTATATTATGCTGTCATATTACATCTATCCCTTGCCCCCAAAAAGAGGTGGTTGTTAGACATTTACCAACTCACTTTAGGTGATCTCTCAAGCATTCTCAGGATTATCTAGACAGCAAGTGCTTTTCTTCTGTAGTCAGTAATGAGCCAATGCTGACACCACTGCTGGGGGGTAGTCTTGGAAGTTAGGAAAGACGTAAGAGGGGCATGAGAATTATTTTTTTAAATTAAAGTGTATTTATTTTTAGTTTTCAACATTCACTTCCATAAGTTTTAATCATTCTTGCCCTCCCCTCTCTCCCCCCACAAGATGGCATGTAATCTGATATAGGCTCGACACCTACATTCCCATTAAGCATACTTTCACATTAGCCATGTTGTATAGAAGAACCAGAATGAATAGGAGGAGCCAAGAGAAAGAAAACAAAACAAAGCAAAACAACAACAAAATAAAGGAGTTTGCTTTGGTCTGTACTGAGACTCCGTAATTCTTTCTCTGGATGTGGATGGAATTTTCCATCATGAGTCTTTTGGAATTGTTTTAGGTCCATGCATTGCTGAGAAGGGCTAAGTCTATCAAAGTCAGTCATCACATACTGTGGCTCTTACTGTGTACAATATTCTCCTGGTTCTGCTCACTTCTCTCAGCATCAGTTCACATAAGTCTGTCCTGGTTTTTCTGAAGTCTGCCTGTTTATCATTTCTTACAGCACAATAGTATTCTATATACCACAACATGTTTAGCCATTCCCCAATTGAGGGGCATCCCCTCAATTTCCAGTTTTGGCTACCACAAAAAGAGCTGCTATAAACATTTTTGTACATGTGGGTTCTTTTTCCATTTTAATGATCTCTTTGGAATATAGCCCAAGAGATGGGAATTCTTAAGCCCAGGGTTATGATTCATTGGGCACAGGACCAATATCTTTTCTCTATTTGAAACAAAGAATATCCAGAGAGACTATACAGAGTCATTTAATTTATATTGCATTTGGAACCAAGGGAGTTGGGTTTGAATCCTGGCACTCATTTATTAGCTATATGACCTTGAGAGAGTTACTTAAACTCTCCAAGATTGAGTTTCTTTATCTATAAAATAAGAATATTTGGATAATTTGCCCCTCAGAGTGTGCATTTTTGGGTGGTCATAGTGGAGGGTGTAGTACTCTTTAACCTTAAGAAAATGATAGGAATTTGAGTTGATGTTATCATCTACCAAGCATACACAGCTCACATTTCTATAGCATGTTGAAGTTTTGAAAAATATTTTCATTATAATAACTTTGTGACATATGTTAAGTATTATAAATTTTAATTTAGGAAACTACCTCAGATGGAATGACTTACTCAAAGTCACATGGCTAATAAATTTCTCAGCTGGGTCTTCAATTTAGAGCCTCCATTTCTAAGACCTTTTTCCACTCTACCTCAGCACTGTGGCTAAACAAATACAGTCTGACCTGTGAGGTCATTTCCAGCTCTGCATTCCTATTATAGGATCTTGTTCAATTTGTATGATCTCCAGGGAAGAGTTTATCAGCTCAAAGCTAACCCAAACCTACTTGAGCCTTCCAGTTAATAATCTACAGCTGTCTTTGTTTTCGCAGGGTTTTGCCAATCAGAGTGGATGCTTTGGTTGCACTCTGGTTTACACTGAAACATTAGCCACGGACATGTTGTTGTGCCAAAAGATGCTACAGTCCAGTCTTGGCCTCTCCTAGGATTACTTGTAATTTTCACCATCTAAAGATGATGGTAACTTTAGATAATAGTTCATACTGTAGTTGGCAAATTTAGAGCTGAATGGGAACTTAGAGGCCATGTAGCACAATTCCTTCATTTTACAGGTGAGGAAACTGAGGCCCAATGAGAGAAAGTGACTTTTCCAAGGTTAATAGGAAGTATTAAATAGCAGATATAGTATTTGAACCTGATTCCTCTGGCTCTAGATTTAGTGGTCTTCCTAGTGAACCAAGCTGCTTATTTCTAGGGTCAAGTTCAATATTTTACTTGAGAAAGTAAGTTCTCTCTCCTTATAGGTGCCTATGAGGAAGCTACTACACACATATCTTTGTTCAGTCATTTTTTAGTTGTGTCTTACTCTTTATGACCCCATTTGGGGTTTTCTTGGCAAAGATACTGAAATTGTTTGCAGTTTCCTTCTCCAGCTCATTTTTACAGATGAGGAAACTGAGGCAAACAGGGTTAAGAGTCTTGCTCAGGGTCACACAGATAGGAAGTGTGGAGTCTTCCTAACTTTAGGCTCTTACTCTTTTCCACTGTGCCACCTAGGGGTTTGTGTGTGTATACATATATGTATGCATATACATATACCCATACATGCCTACATATACATATATACATGTATATATGTACACATATATACATATGCCATCCCCATCTTACAGATGAGGAAACTGAGACCAACAGCCCTATGAAATATGACATACACCTTTGCTATCACTAATGCTGAGTTTATTAGCAAAAGCACTGGGTTATCTTGCCTCTCCCTGTCACAGGCCTTACGAGAACCACTTGTTCCTATGACACCTTCTAGGAGAAACAATGGAAAATACTGGCGATTTGGAGTTAAAGGACCTGGGTTTGTATTCTAGCTTTGCCTTTCAGTGCCAGTGTAACCTTGGACAAGTTAAATCATTTGGGCCTCCATTTCCTCACCTGTGAAATGAGTTAAGACTAGATGGTTTCTAAGGGTGGATTAATCAGACTGTTCCTCTAAAGTCTTTCGGTTCTAAATTTAAGCACTTCTAAACTTGAGTCCCCTCCTCATTGCCTTGAGTGGGAGGTCCCTCTCCACAACCTTATACTACACAGAAGGGAGCTTTTGCAGGGGGCGTGCTGCGGCTCGGGTCGGGTCGGAGCGGACTCTTCCAGGGTGTAGGGAGTCAGGCCGCCCCAGATCCAAAAGCCCGTTCTGTTTGGGGGCTGAACTACCTTGATTTAGGCAACTGGCTAAAAGACTTCTCACGCTCTTTGGCTACGGGTTAGAAATACTAAAGGCAGAACTCAGCGGGAAGTGAGTGTGAAGCGCTCCACAGGTGAACTCATCAAACAGCTAATGCTTTCTGGCATATTTCAGCCTGGATCAAACCAATTAGTCTCCTGGTCAACTTAAAAAAAATATTATTCACAGCTGTACCTTTTAAATTTACTCTCTATTGTCTTCGATCTCCTGAAGTCTTTCCGAGGCATCGCTGAAAGCAAGCTGCCCAGTCCTCTTATCCTACAGGGAATTAGAGCCTACCCGGGACACTGTGAGACTGGAGAAATCAGACCCAGTGAGAAGGGTGAGAACGTGAATAAGGTTTTAGGAACTTCCAGGGGAAAAGGCCATCAGAAGCGGTAGAAAAAGTGCCTCCTCTCTCTACCTGCAGGGTTGCCCCCTGATCCTAGGTCTGAGGGTTCCCTCTTTTTCCTGTCCTTTCCTGCCCAGCAGAACCCTAACCTCCCCCCAACCTGTCTCCTCCTCCAGCCCTGGATAACTTTTAGCCTTCCCTATTTGGTTTGGATCCGTCAGCTTCTCCAGAGCCTCTGGGCGGGACTGAAGAAGTTCGGGGGAGGGGAGCCCCGGGAAGAGATGTAGAGGCCAAGCTCTGGGCCATGCAAATGATTGGGGGGGGGGGGGGGGGGGAGCAGCGGGGTGGCCCTGGGAGGCTCCCTCTCGCTGTGACCCAACCCACACCCCTAAGAAAGCAGACACTGTTGGCTTGATCACTCCCCTTTCAGGGAGGGAGTTTGGGGAGACCGGGAGGGGGGGCTAGAAAGGTAACTGGCCCCTCTCAGTGCAAAAAAGTCATCCTTTGCAGCTAACACCAGCTTCTCGCCCACCCCAGGGCCATGTCCCTCGGTCTCAACCTGCCCAGCCACATGCACGGACTTTATTCCTTAAACTAAGTTCAAAACTTAGTAGTATTGTGTTTTCTTTCTTTCCTTTCTCTTTTCATCTTCCCCCCTCTTCCCAACAACTGAATCATGCCGTGGGTCCTGAGGAACTGGGTCGGAAACATTTTCCTTGTGGTCCAGTTCCTTGACTATCAGGCGCTGTGCAATGATAGACAGCCTCAGCCAGGCGCATTTTCCTTTCCGGACAAGAGGCAAGGTTAGTGACTTTTCTTCTTCTCTGCAAACAATGGTGCTTAGAAATATGAAAACTGAGAGGCTTGTACTCCCGCCGCCTCCTCCCCCTCCCCCAGCGATTCCTCGCTCCCTAACTACACCCCTTCTCCCCCCTCCCCCCCCCATCTAGTCTAACTTTGTGCACCAAAAAATGGGGGGGGGGTGGGGAAGAAGGGAAAACGCCGTCCCTGGGTGGAAGGCAGGCTGCACATGTTTCGGGGGGTGAGGGGTTGGGGGTGGGGATGCGGGGTTGCACGCTGCCTCTGAGTGGTGCCTGTAAGGGATCATTAATGCCCACCCGAAGCTGGAGGGGAAGCAGTTAACATCTCGACTCCAGGCATACCCGTGACAATGTAATCCTTGAGAAATCGACGGTATGGCAACCTGGCCCTCTATTTTATTGCCGCTCCTTTGAATGCTGTACTATTTCAAAATCCAAATTCTTCAGACCCCGAATACGGAAAATCATCAGATTTCATGGAGAATCACCCAACGGGCAGCTCTTAGCTATTTCTTTTGCAAACTTCATATCAGGGTAGTCAAACTATAATCCCACCCCTGCTTAGCAAGCTTGGCTGTGTTTGGCTTTCCTGGAAAGAACTGGTCTTGTGTACGAGTGTGTTTAAAAGTACACACACACACCCTTACCTCCCCCACCCCTTTTGGAGAAATTCCTTTCCCCACTGTCCCAGCTCTTTCACTTTGGCCCTCCTCCCTATCAGAGCTGGTCCCTTTCAGAGACTGTTTGCCCCCGATGTTTTTGGACACTTGGAGGAATTAGATGTGGACAAAATGTGTAAAGGGTAATGCATCAGGGGTGTGGATCTCTTCCTTCTTCATTTCTCTGGGCTTGTAACTTGCCCCAGAAGTCCAGAGGATGTTATTGCCTTGCCTAGTGATAAGTAACAGATCACACAGAAGGAACTTAGGCTCTGCTAAAGTTTTCCCTCCAGTTTCCAGAAGTCCTCCGATTCTGGAGGCACCCGGGGTAGGGCACTTTGATGAAGTGCCGGCTCGTCTGTCTTCATTTAGAATTTCCGGAAAGATTGCCCTGGCCTATCTTAGAAAGTTCAAACTCAGCTGGAGGACTCATCTGCTTTGATTTTAAAAGGGATTAGCAGCAAAACTCCATCCTTCGCTAGGAATCGGCATGCCCTGTCTTAAAAATGGTCAAGATACCCGTCTTCCACCCCAGGTTTAAAATAGCAACATTAGCTGTTCTTTGAACCGTTTTTGTACAGAAATTCAGAAAGTGACCCTGACATTTGGATATGATTTGGTTCAAATGCACATCCCCCTCAGGTTAGATTCCAGTTCTGCCTCACACCCATTTTCCAAACCTTAAGCTATGTGTCTAAAAGGTACAGCTGCTGCCAGTAATAGTACCACTTAGTAGTTTTGTGTAAGCTGAGTATGATACCCTTTCTTACTCCCTCTGTAAAATGGGGCCAAGGAAAATAAATAGTTCCCCAGCCTCCCTTTTAGCAATGCAGAGAGAATTCGATTTTGGAAAATACTTATGAACTTCTCTGAGTCTCTTAGAGAAGGAAAAGGTGACTCTTTTGTGCCATTAATTTCACACACAGGTTTACTTCATCAATTTAATGAATTGCATTTTATTTTCAGTGGAAAGGAGCAGAGTTTCCAAGCCTTGGGCATATGTGGATAAGTTAAATCTAACATTATTAGCACAATCCTGTCATTCTGTTATTAACTGTTCAGCAGTTATCTAGGACTAACCTTCGTCAAGATTGTGAAGTAGAGTTTTATTTTTGCTTTTAAAATCCAAAATCCTTTTGACTCTGATCCCCCACCCCAGGGATATTGATATAGTCACCTTTAGCTGTCTGGGGTAGCTGTTCTGGCTTGCCTCTTGGGTTTGGCCTCTTTAGGAAAGGCCTGGAAACATTCTGATATCCCATCCTTTCATCCATTCTCAGAGCACTGCTCTCAGCTTTACATTATGGAAACTAGCAAATCTAAGTACTAATCTAAACTATTGCTAGGATATTAGACCCTCAACACTTCCCCTTCCTTCACAACTAATATAAGTTCATTTAAACAGTGACCTTCTACAGATAGTATAGTCTCTATTTTTGTGGCTTTTGATTTTGGGACCTTTTTTTTGGTGGGGGGAGGAGAGTGGACAACTTTTATACCACACCACGGAAAATACAAAAATGATATAAAAGACTCATAACATTAACACTGATTACAATTTTCTTCTTTCTCTAGCAAATACTCCCTTCTTCTGGGGCCCTATTATCATCCACCAGACTCAGCCTCATGCTGTGGTTTGGACTTCCATCAGAAAGAAAACAAACTTGGACTTAATGGGAGTGATTATATATAATCTTTCCTGTGTTCTGGTGGATCCCACTTTTAACCCAGAGATCTATTTAGGCATCATATCTAGCCTTGTAGCATTTAATGCTCTGATACTTGCACTCCCCTAGGAAGGGAGTAGCTAGAGTGTCAATTTTCTTTCCATCAGACCTGTTCTGGCCAAATAAGATGCAGAAGTGGAGGGGCACAGTGAGTGATTTTCTGATGTTCAGAAAATCTCCATATTCTCTCTCTAGAAATCTGGATTTCAGGATTCTCTTCTGTCTTCATTAGGTAGGTTCTTCCCAGGAACTTCCTATTCTCTCTTGAAGTCTGGATACTTGTACTCGCGGTTGTTAGAGAATGGGAATGCTTCCACTTCTCAGTCTAAGACTGGGCTGCAGAACTCTTAGACTCAGGGTTGATAGACAGGTAACTAATATTCTTGTGCTGCTGAGGAACTTCTCTTCTTTGGAGTGGGGATCGGGAACTGCCCCTGCTTGAACACATGGTGCCCCTCTTATGTGATTGTGTAGATGAGAACATAGGCAAAGACAATATGTCTGCAAGGTTGGGTCCTGGCACTTAAGAATCCAAGAAGGCTATTCATGTCTACTCCTCTGGCTGCTGCTGTCTTTTGAATTTAGGCATTGTTATGTCTGGGGCTGAAGTAGAGGGTGCAGTGGTTGGTCAGCTCTTGGCAGACTTGCCAATATGCAGTTGACTCCCCACCCCTGGGGACCAAAGTCTAGTCTCGTGTTTCTTGTTTCTGACCCATTGCTAAGACAAGAAAGATTAAGGACAAAAGGTATATTTGATTTTTTTTTTATCTCAAGGAAATGGCCACTTTAGTGGTGGGTATTTCAGGCCATGTAGGAGAGGAGGGAGATGCTATGGCAGGCCATGTGAAAGAGGTGTTTTTTGGTGCCTCTTCAAGACACAAATTACATTACCTTCTCATAGTCTACCTTCTTATAGGATCAATTCTGGTTGATGATGGTCTTTAATATGAGCTGGTTGGTTGTCTTTCATTCTCCAAGAAGGCCAAAATGACATCACTATGTTAGAGTCAAATTACAGTGTGTCTGACTGGCTGATCAGACCAATACAAGCTTGGAATGTTCTATCACAGGTGGGACACAAATAGCCCATGTGAACATTTGGGGTGGATTCTCTGCATTTTTACATCTCTCATTCCTTTAAGCTATAGCAATTTTGCTTTGCTCATAGAACACAGCACCTTCTCTGATGTGGGCACACCACAATTGAGCGGTCCTGTGCCAGTGTCTTCCATGTCACACAATCAATTCCAAAGTTCTTCAGAGAGACCTTGAGAGTGTCCTTGTATCACTTCTTCTGACCATTTGACTGCTTGCCCTGTGTGAGTACTCCATAAAAATAGTCTTTTTGTCAAGTGTACATTTTGCTTTCAAGCAACATGGCCAGCCCATCAGAATTGCCATCTCTGAAGTAGAATTTGAATGCTTGGCAATTAGTTTGAGAAAGATATAACAAACCAATGTGTTGTGGGAAAACTATTGGATGGAAAGTCAGGAAACATGGGTTCTCTAGCCCAGGTTCTGTCTAGAAATAGTTGTGTAACCTTGGACAAGTCACAAAATCATAGAAGTTTTGGTTTCTAAGGGACCTCTACTGCAAAATATCTGACAAGTGGTTATCCATCTGCTTAAAGACCCTTAATGAGGGGAAACCCACTATCTCCTGAGGTATCTCATTCCAATTTCAGATAGTTCTAAATGTAAGGAAGGTTTTTTTTTCTTCCCCAATGATGACCCTGTTTGCTTCTTTGTAATTTCTGTCTCTTACTCCTAGTTCTGTCCTCTGGGGACAGAATAATTGCATTTCCACATGATAGTCCTCAAAATATTTCAACATAGTTAAGGTGGACTCCTGAGTCTTCGATTCCCCAGCAAGGAACCAAATAACGTACAAAATTTAGATAATATATAGTTCTTGCATTCACAGAGCTTAAAGTCTAGTAAGTAAGAGAATTTGTTGTGAATTAGTAGAGCTATAATATACAATAACTTTCATGCCATTCATTATTATAAGATAGGTATTATATAAAATAACTGTCTTCCATTTATTATTATTATTTATCTTTCAAACAAGACAGGAAAAATTATCTATCTAATATCAGGATATTCAAATACCCCTTGTAAGATATATTACCACCTCCATTTTTATAGGTGAAAAAAACTAACTTCTAATGAAGTTAAGCAGCATGCTTAAGACCAGTCTAATCTAGGCTGTGGGTAGACAAAGCCTTTTCCTGAGTTGCCTCCTCTTCTGTGTTCTCCTTGGTGACCTCAAAGCTTCCATGGGATATAATTGCTATGCAAATGATTCTTATATCTAGAGCTCCAGTCCTGGTCTCTCTCTCTTAAACTGTGATTCTGCATTACCAATTGCCCTTTGGACGTTTCAAACTGGTTGACCTAGGAGTCTCAAACTAAACAGAACCAACCGAAAACAGAATACTTATTTTTTCCCTCCCAAACTCACCACAGTTCTGAACATTACTATTTCTATTGAGGGTATCACTATCATTCTAGTCACCCAAGCTCAATTCTTCATTCTTTTTTTTTTTTTTTTTGCCTTTTGGAGGGCAATTGGGGTTAAGTAACTTGCCCAAGGTTACACGGCTATTTTTTTTTTTTTATGTGTGGGTGTTGTATCTGAGGCTGGAACTGAACTTGGGTCCTCCTGACTCCCGGGGCCAGCGCTTTGCTAGCCACCTAGCCACCCCTTCATTCTTCTTTAATCTGCATATAATTGCTTACTAAATCTTATCAATTCTTTCTCAGCAATGTTTTTAAGGTAATGCTGGTTCTCTCCTTTTGCATGTTTACCTTCATAGTTTGGACTCTCACAAACTTTAAAAAAAATCTAACATGCCTTCCTTCCCCTTCCCTCCTTTCTTCCCTCTGTCCCTCCCTCCCTCCCCTTCTCTCTTCCTCCCTTCCTTCCTTCCTTCTTTTTCAAATCCATTTTCCACACAGCTACCAAAATGATTTTCTTGATGTGTAATTCTGATCATGTCACTTCCCTGCTCAGTAAACTACAATGGTCCCTCCCTATTACCTCTAGGATAGATAGGAACATTCTAATATTCAAAGTCTTTCACAACCGGCTCCCACCTACCTTTCCAGGATTGATCTTAAGGACTATCACTTGCTCTCTTGCAATCTATGGTGTAGCCAAGCCTTGCTGTTCCTTACATAGGACATTCCATCATCCTCTCTGCACCTTGGCATTGGCTGTTCCTATGCCTGGAATGTATGCTGCCTCTTAGAATCCCTAGATTCCTTCATAGGATGCAATCTGCATGAAGTTTTTCCTCATTTTGACAAGTATTAATGCTTCCCTCTGTGAGATTACTATCTATATATGTAGCATATACTAGTGTATACTACATGTACACAGTAATCTATTATTATACATAGTAACATATGCTCTCTATGTATAATGTGTATGGTATATAAAGGTATACTATACATACACTGATCTATTACTATACATAATAACATATACTATCTTTATATGTCTAGTATATATTAATATATACTAGACATATACAGTAATCTATTACTAAACATAGTAACATATACCAATATATAGTATATATAACAATATATAGTATATATAACACATAGTTATGTATACTAGTAATATATTACTCTACATTTATTATATATTGTTTATATGTAGTAAAGACATAAATTTTATGTACATGTCTAGCCTGATAGAATGTAATCTTCTTGAGGACAGGAACTATATCCTATAGTATTTGTATCTCCAATACTTAGCATAGTGCATGATGCCTAAAATACTTGCTGGCTGATTGATTAAACCAAATGTCTCATTCAAAGAGCTTCAAGGTCAAAATTGGCCTCTGGTAATACCCAGAAATAATTTGGTTTCTAGTTTACTTTTTAAGCAACAGATGAAACCAGTGAAGGACAGGGAATAGCTTTTCATTAGATAGAAATCACTTTTCATTCTATCTCAGACTTCTTCTAAGGGAGCCCCAAGCTAAACATTTTGATTTAGAAAAGACATGTAGTATTGTTCTCTGAGGCACTGACTAATGTAAAACTTCCTAATCTATCTCCTACCTTTAATCTCTTTCCTCTGATCTATCTTGTATGTACCAGATTAAAGTTCCATAAATGCTAATGAATCCTACCTTCCTCATGGCCGATCTGAGAGATTTTAATTTCTAGAAATAACTATGAACTACATTAATAGCTCTGATATCAAATATAGGGAGACAGAGGGAATTTTCATCACATCATTCTCTTGCTGTAATACCACCAAGGACTCCCCGTTAACTGTGGGATCAAGTATAGGCTCTTTAAACTGACATCCTATGACCTTGACAATCTATCTACAACCTAAATTTCAGGCCACTTTAACAAACATTATTAAATACCTGTCTGCATATCCTAGAACTCGATGCCAGGTAGGGAGTTAAGATATGGCCTCAGACACTTACTAGCTGTGTGACTCTACACAAGTCACTTAACCCTGTTTGCCTCAGTTTCCACATCTGTCAAATGAGCTGGAGAAGGAAGTGGCCAAGTACTCCAGTATCTTTGCCAAGAATACTCCAAATGGAGTCACAAAGAATTGGACATGACTGAAAAACAACTTAATGACAACAACTTCCTGACTCTGGGCCTAATGCTGTACCCACAGTGGCCACACATAAGGATCCCTGTGGGCCTCAGTGTATTGAGTTAGTTTGAAAATGTAATGTTATCTATATTTTATTGCACTTTTATTTAATAAATATTTCCCAATTGCATTTTAATCTAGCACAATCGGCATTTGAAAGTGTTGCAACTTCTTGCTGGCTGAGTTTGACGCCTCTGGCCTAGGGCAATGTGTTTGTAACAAGAACTGGGAGAGAGGTCAGATGTAGGAGGCTGATCAGATCTGGGGAGGGACTGCTTGGTCTCTGTGATTTTATTCGAGTGACATGCAAATGCTCCATGACTTTTCACAGTCCTGTCCACTTCTCCTCTATGCTACCCTCAGCTGAATGCGTTTTCTAGTATAGTTCAATTGAAAATGATCTCCTTTGGGGCGGCCAGGTTGCACAGTGAGTAAGAGCACTGGCCCCAGTGTCGGGATGACCTGGGGATCGAATGCGAGCTCAGATACTTAGCACCACACCCAGAAATAACTGGCCGTGTAACCTTGAGCAAGTTACTTAACCCCAATTGCTTAAAAAAAAAAAAAAGAAAATGATCTCCATCATGTTACTTAAAAGTCCCTCACATCTCACCTGTACAGGAAACCACTCCAGCCCACACTGATTTCTCCTTTCTCTGAGGTCCCGTAGCACTGACTCTTGGTTTTTCCAGAAAGGCTCTTTAGCTTCCCTTATTCTGTAATGACTGATACCTCTGACCTCACTTAGCACTTTGCACTTCTATAATACCATATAAAATTACCTGGGAATGCTGTGTTATAGTTAACTTGTGCTTGTGCAATTCCCTTCTCCCTTCCCCTTATAGATTGTGAATTCTACAATCTAGGTATCATGTCTTGAATTTTTTATCTCCCCTAGTGCCTAATGCCATGTTCTACATTCAGTATATATCTAGTATTTGTTGAATGAATAACTTATTTGAATTCAACCCTATACTGTCTATTTTAAATATTCTTAATCATCTTAAATACTAATTATGGGTATATATCCTATTCCCCCTTCAGGGGAGTGAGTAGACAGATCTTACCATCTTTCTCTCTGCCCTGTAGCATAGCCAACAGAGGGATGGACATCTAAAGGAGTTCAAGGAATATGAATATTAGAAATGCCTCACATTTCTGTACTTTAAAGCCTACAAAGCATTTTACTTGCATTGTTTTATTTGAGCTATAACAATGTCAACAGGCAATCATAACTTCACAAAACTTATGTGAAAACTAAATTTATTAGAGAAATGAACATGAATGTAGCATCCAATATGCATATCCATACAGAAGTGTACATTTTTATAACAGTAATAACTGTTTTTATAACAGGACAAAGAAGTACCAGAAATCTTCACCTAATGGAGCATGACATGGGAGGCTGAAAGGTGCAAAAATCCCTCCCAAAGGGGAAGATCAAGGCAAAGGCAAACTCAATGTTCTTTTCCCTTGGGAACTACTTAACTATGCAGATAGGAAGGTCTACTTATCCCAGCTGCACAAGCAGTTTCTCAGTCTAGTGCAGACTGACTGGCACCTATCTTGACTCCCAAGGACAAACAGGGAGTCCAGTTTGGAATGCAAACAACAAATTATATCAGCTGGAGGATTGGGGGTGGAGGGGCTTCATCCTTGACACATTCAGGGCTTCTTGCATGCTCTGGGTCCAGTGTTTCTGGAAAATATGGCTCCTTAAGAAGACAAGTTCAGGTGATCCCTTAACAGTTATTAACAACAATAAGTGAGGTAGGGATTTCAGGTGTTATTATCCCCCTTTTACGGATGTGGAAACCGTGTGTCAAAGAGATGAAGTAATTCGCCCATGATCACGAAGGCAATGAATGCCAGAGATGGATTTGGAATCTGTCTTCTTTACTTTTGGTCCAGTGTCCACTTGTCCTTATGTACCTCCTGATAAAAAGTAAAGAAGAATGAGGAAGCTTAAAACTTAGTGGGGAATATGTTTGACATAGAGAAATAGCTATAGCACACAATAATACAGTGATGAGAGCATTAGAAAGGTTCAAAAGGAAGTGCTGCATAAGGGCTGGGGTCGGAGGAGAAGGTTATTATTGATTGGGAGAAACAAAGGGAAGGTTTCAGGAGGAGGTGGCATTTGAGTTATGTGTTAAATGTAATAGGTAAAGAGAGAAGGAGGACATTCCAATTACAGAAGTTATTGTGCACAAAGGCATTGAGGCTAGAGAGCCCAAAATGTCCTAGGGGGACAGAAAGCAGTCATGTTTGGATGGAGTTCTTGTTTGCAGAATGTCAGGCAAGTGAGTTAGAACTTTACATAACAGGCAAAAATACTTACGCTAAAGTGTGACATGATCACATCTGGGCTAGAATATCTATACCTGGCAGATGGAATAAGGGAAAGAGGCTGGAAATACTGCCAAAAGGCTATTGAAACAGGCCAATGCAGGGAAAAAGATGGTCTCTTGGGGCAAGGGAAGAGGAGAGGGCATGATTTGGAAAACCTTGGCCTTCTTCCTTTGGTATCCACAGTTATTGCTTCATACCTTCCAGGGAGTGAGGCACAGCACTCTTGTACTCTGGCCAAGTCTGTCTTAAGGGGAGACTCTCAAATAGCCTTGTGGTTTTTCTTAATGAAGCCCTCCAGATAAGAAACTGTTCTGTTCATGCCAATGTTTGCCTGAGGAATGGCAGATCTTGATCCCTTTCCTTGAGCATTGCTTGTTAATTTTCCCTTTCAGTGCACATTAGCTCTGCCCCCTGGTTACTGGTGTCAAGACCCTTCTTTCTCACCAGGGACTGAGAGCCAGTTTTGCTTGACTTGAGAAGATAATAGAAGTTGGTAATCCTTACATGGCAAAAGCAACCAAAAGGTTGGGAAGGACTTTTATCTTCAAGTCACAAATGCAAAGTAGGGGAGATGTGAGACTCAAACCCTCATGTGGAGATAGCCACAGCTACTCAAGACCTAGCAAAGAAATTCTCACCCCCAAAGTTGCTGGCATTGTCATATGGTTGGATATCAGGAATGGGTGTGGATCATCCAGGGAATTACATAAAAGAAGAGACATTACCATCTGCACCCTAAGGACCATGAGGGCATTCCATCTGACTTGTAGATAAAATTCCAATATTGTTGTCTCTCTCACTAGAATGTGAGCTCCCAGAGAAAAGAGACTGCCTTGCTTTTCTATTTGTATCTCTTGTGCTTAGTACAGAGCTTTTCACCTAATAAATACTTTTCTGTTAATTTACTCATTAGTTTTCTGTGCCATGAAAATGACACATTGGAGAGCAAGGCAGCTTTGAAACCGGGAAATTCTGGTTCAGATTATTCCTTTGTCACATATAGTCTGCGTTACCCTGAGAAGTCACTTAACTCCTCAATGACCTCAAGAGACTCTATGAGACTGGGTGTTGCTATTGATAGAGGAAACCACATGGGAATTGCCTATACCAATGACATCATGGGTTCTGTTCCTATCCCATCTATTGAGTCAGTATTCATTTCCATCTTTACCAATTCCAAACAATTTTATTTTGTGCTCTTCCTTTTTCTTCCAGAACGCTTTATCAAGACTTTTCCAGAGTATCATGTGGTGGGCCCTGTCAAGGTAAATGCGGCCGGACATTTTGTATCACATGCTTTGCACCATCACGCCCCCAGTATGGCGAATGCTAGGAGGAGAAGAGATCTGGAGCACCGAGATGACCGTGTATATTATAAAATTGCTCATGAGAACAAGGACCTATTTTTTAATTTGACAGTCAATCAAGGATTTCTTTTCAATAACTACATCCTGGAGAGACGATATGGAAACCTCACTGGTGCCAAAATGGAATCCCATTCAGGCTCTTCCTGCCACTTCCATGGCACAGTGCTGCAATCAGGAGTTGGAGATGGCACTGCAGCCCTTAGTACCTGCATGGGACTGGTAAGGTGGCATTTAATTCCATTTCTACATTTCCCTTGTGCCTATATGTTATTTGTTCCTATCATTATTCACTCAGCAAATGTATTGAGCGCCCATTTTTATGGCCATCAGGATGAGATGGCCACCAACTGGTGTCCTCTGGGCAGAAGAGATGGTGGCCTTCGGGAAGTTACCCACAGAGACAGTTGTAAGGCAAAGTCAAGAAGTGGAGAATATGGTGGCATATGGGAAAACCAAGTAATATGGAGTCTAGAACCAGGATGAACAGGAGGGATGCCAGCAAACTGGGTTGAGATCCCAGAGAAATTTAGACACTGGGAAGAAATCAGAGTGGGTGAGGTCCAAAGAGCCAGGTTAAACAATTCCAATTAGAACAGCTCATCTGTAGCAGCACCATCTAGTGTGGCTATTCCTCTTTTACTTAGCACTGTGTTTTATGGGTCAGTAGGTTTCACCTCTTTGGAGGGGGCATGTAAACACTGCTGGACTGCATGTACCATATAGTACTAAATTTGAGGGTATTTTAAAGAAGTAGATAGAAAGTTAATTGTCTTCAAGGATCTCACAGGGTAGTTTGAGAAATAAGACTCATACACATGTAAAAAGTTAGGTGGCATCCCATGTTTTCAGACTTTGAAATGTATTGGATCAGTTTTTGCTGTTTTCTTTTTCTTCGTTTTTCTTTAATATTTGATATGTGGGATGGCTTTCTGGGAGGGCAATGGGAGAGGGATACTGGGGAATGTTTTGGTGATTTAAGAATAAGATAGCAATACTGTTTTTTAATGAAAAGTTAGAAGATGCAAGAAATTAACAAAGCAACATGTAATTAGTATTGTGCTATGCTAGAAGGAAGCAACATGGGACCGAATATAGTGCTGGGAGTTAAAAGATGTGACATTGGGTAAATAATGGAACCTCTCTGTTGTTTGTCCATCTGTAAAATGGATATAACATGTTAAATGAGTCTCTGAGATTCTTTTTAGCTTTGATTCTATGATTCTATGAACATCTTTCTCCCTTGTTATTCATAGTCCACAGAACTCACAATGTCAATGAGGGGTAAGGATTAGGTTTGTTCCTATACTTCCTTGTTCTGAAAATCTGGATTTTCACATACTGGCTTGACTTGAATCTATGTGTATTGTATATTTTATCTTATCTCTGGTTTGGCCTTTGGGTATCCTACTCAAAGATAGGGACCATTTTTTTTTCTACTTCCTCCATAACTCCTCAAGGGTCCTAATAAAATTCCTTACTCTGTTAACTGATAGGTTGCCTCTTTGGAGTATATAATTTTTGTCCTCCAGGCTGAATTAATTTCTGATCTTCTGTCTCCCCTCTGGTCTCACTCTTGCATCCCAGTTCCTGTTACAGAAAGATAGTCAATAAATGGTCTGACTTCTGGAGTCAGGAGGAAATGAGTTCAGATCCAGCCTGGACACTTATTAGCTACATGACTCTGATCAAGTCACTTAACTCTGGTTGCTTTAGTCTTCTCATTTGTAAAATGAGCTGGAGAAAGAAATACCAACCACTCCAGTATCTTTGCCAAGAAAACCCCAAATGGGGTCACAAAGAGTCAGGCATGACTAAGTTACTCAACAATAATAGAAATAAAAATTGAACCTTAAGATGAAATTTGGCAATTTGTGAATGTCCAAATGGAATTTTCAGAAAGGAAATAGAAAAGTATCTTTTGTACATTTTCTGGTTATGGTCTATGAGCTTGGTGTGATAAGTAGTGGAGCAAATACCAACAAATATGCAAACACTGATGTCATGGCCTAGATGGAAGGAATTTTGAAAATCAGAGTGCTGCCCAATTTTGCCTTTTGAAATAATCTACTGGAATCTCTTTTTTGGAGTTTTCAGATTCAAGTGGGCAATTAATTAAGGGTTATGAAGAGAGAACATAATTAGAATATAATTATTTTCCTTTGAGGTTGGATATTACCAGAACAACCCTTTAACACCTTACTTGCACAAACTCCCTAAATTGTAAATGACACACTTTATTGAGATATGTGTAAAGCACTTTACAAACCTAAAAGCACTATATAAATACTAGATATTAATATTGTTTATAGGGTTAGGGTTCAATAATCTGCATCACCTTTCTCACCCCAATAGGATATAAACCCCTGGAAGATAGGCATTGCTTTGGTATTTTGTCTTGACTAGCATTATGCCTTACATAGAGCATGTGCTGAATGAATGTTTGTTAAATTGCTATGAGCTCTGATCAAGGTGCAGTGAAAATAGCGCTAGGCTTAGGACCAGAGTCCCAATTCTGTCATTTCCTTGTCCAAGTCTTTGAACTTCACCATCCTCATCTGTTAGATGAACATAATGAATAATGTAACATAATGAATAATACTTCATTCAAATAGATAATATAATGTAACATGGACAATAATGAATACCACTTACACAAATTTATTTGATCTTCTTGCTTTGAGATCATAGGAAAAATATATGTGATAGTGCTTTATAGATGGAAAACATTGTAAAAATGTGAGGTCCTGCCATCAGAGTATTTCTCAGATATGTTGTTTACTATATGCTAGATGCTGGTGATATAGATACAAAAGTGAGAGTTCTCCCCTTCCCAAAGAGCTCACATCCTAGGTTCTCTCTTTCCTCTGGTTAGGGGAATTCCAGGGTTGGAAGAGACCTTGGAAGTTATTTAGTGCAACCCAGTTCAATAATATTTCTACAACATACCTGATATGCAGTTAATCAGACATTATTTGAAGTCCATTATTGGGCAGAGGTCAGGAAGAGAGAGAGAATAAATATCTCTTCAGGCACCCCAGTATGTTTTAAATAACTAATTGTTAGGCCATTTTGCCAAATTCTTCCTCTTCTCAAGGGTTTCCTAATGCACTTGGTTGTGCCCTGTGGGACCAGGTCAAACAAGTCTCATGCTTCTTCTGTCTTTTAAAAAAAATTACTTTTAGTTTACAACATTCAGTTCTACAAGTTTTTGAGTTCCAAATTTTCTCCCCCTCCATCTCCTCACCTCTTCCCCGCCGTGCACCCCTCCCCCCCACCATGGTGGCATGCAATCCAATATAGGTTCTACAAATACCTTCACATTAAATATTAGTCAAGTTGTATAGAAGGATTATAACCAATGGAATGAACAATGAGAAAGAAGGAACAAAATAAAACAAAAAAGAGAGAGAATAAGTAGTTTACTTCAATCTACATTCAGACTTCATAAATCTTTCTTTGGATGTGGATATCCCTTTCCATCATAAGTCTTTTGGATTTGTCTTATAGCCTTGCATTGCTGAGAGGAGCCCAGTCTATCAGAGTTAGTCATCACAGATACGATGTGTCTGTAATTGTGTACAATGTTCTGGTTCTGCTCTTCTCCCTCAGCATCAATTTATATAAGTCTCTCCAGGTTATTGTGAAGTCTGTCTACTCCTCATTTCTTAGAGCATAATAGTTTTTCATTACATTTACATACCACAACTTGTTTAGCCATTCCCCAATTGATGGGCATCCCCTTGATTTCCAGTTTTTTGTCACTACAAAAAGAGCCGCCATAAATATTTTTGTACATATGGGTCCTTCACCCTCTTGTATGATCGCTTTGGGATACGGTCCTAGAAGTGGTATTTCTGGGTCAAAAGGTATGCATATTTTTATAGCTCTTTGGGCATGCCTCTTCTATCTAACAGCCCTACAGGTAGTTGAAGATAGCAACTCTGCTCTCTCCACCCAAGTCTTGTCCTCTCTAGGCAAACACCCTAACTTCTTCAATTGATCCTGTTATGTAATTATTTGAGGTCTTTCATCATTATGGTTACCTTCCTCAGAATGGTCTCCAAATTATCGGTCCTCCAAATACGTCACCTAGAACCGAGCATAGTACTCTGGATGTGGTCTGATCAGGGAAGAGTATAGCAGAATTTTTACTTACCTATTCCCTAGATATTGTGCCTCTCAATGATCACATCAGTGTTTTCCCCCCATGACACTATCAACATATTAAACTTGCAGTTCTCTAAAAAGAACACCACATCTTTCTCAAATGTCTAGGTATTTCTCCCTCATCTTGCATTTGTGAAGTTGATTTTTTCAACCTGATTAAATTTACATTTAACTCAATTTAATTTACCTTAATCTTATTAGATTTGGTCCAAGATTTCAGCTTGTTGAGATCTTCTTGGATACAATTCTATCATCCAGCATGTTTACTAGCTCTTGTAGTTTTGTATTATCTACAAAATTGGTAAGCATGCTATGCTTTGAATGACTAGATGTTGAAAAAATTCTAAACCTCAAAAGACCAATCACATGTTGCCCAGGGGCATCCTGAGGATCTCCTTTCAAGCTGGCATCAAGCCATCAATGAGTAATCTTTGGGTCTAGACCATCAATCAATTCTGAATCTACCTAACTGTAGATATGTAGTCAATATGTCTATCTCTTTTTCACAAGAACAGCATGAGACATTTTCCTGAAATCTAGGTAATATCTATATGTATCAGACTAGTAGCTCTCTCAAAAAAGGAAATGGAATTAGTCTTACATGACTTGTTCTTGAAAAAGTTTCATTTTTTTCTAGATTTTCACTGGATATCATGACATGCTC
The DNA here is from genome assembly GCF_028583685.1 of Petaurus breviceps papuanus. Taxonomy (NCBI): domain Eukaryota; kingdom Metazoa; phylum Chordata; class Mammalia; order Diprotodontia; family Petauridae; genus Petaurus; species Petaurus breviceps. The sequence continues at coordinate 359,719 of NW_027185665.1, forward strand.
TATAATTTTGCCAGGAATTGAAGTAAAGCTTCTTGGCCACTAGTTTGCCATGCTACTCTGCTTTTATTTAAAGTGGGACAATATTTCTTATTTGTAGTCTTGCTGTATCTCTCTTTGACCCCTTAGTCTTTCAGAAATACAAGATAGGTCCAATTCCTCCAATACCCTAGGATATAGTTCCTTTGACCCTGGTATAAGGTTAATGGGATATAAGATCCCCCCCTCCATTAATAGTTCTGTGTGCCCAGCTGTGATACATCCTGCATCACATAGAGCCCACTGGGGGAAGAACTTAGAGGCTTGATTAGGGGAGGCTTGCTTGTGGGAAGGCTTTCACACCTTTTGGTACTAACCTAATTAGGCATGAGTCAGAGGGTTGTGATGCCTTCTGCCTCTGAGAAGTGTATATGTGTTCTGAGCTGGTATTTTGCTTTGGGGGTTCACTCATGAGAAGGATCTTTTTATTTCCTGGTCTAGACTCTGAGTAGCCAGTTGTTCAGAGCCACCAACAGCTCAGGATTCTATGCTCCCTCAATCCAGTAATGTATATAAAGTGTATAGCAATATTGCTATGTCCAGATAGCTGGAGCCCTGTCTGTTGATCTTTGTGCTGATTTCTCTGTTTGTATTTTCCCCACATTCAAGGGTGCTGATCTTTCGCCTGAACATAATTAAAGTAAGATTATTGACACCTTAAAAGTTGCTTTCCTTTAAGAAAAGCAGATCAGAGAACCTGTGCTAGCAGGCCATCCTGGGTGTTCTAAGGTGCTTCCTATTACACCTGGTGACTGGAATTTATGAAGGACACTTTGGTACCCCTCTACTTGCCTGAGGGAATGGAGATGTGAGGGCATCTGGGGTCTGATACTGTTTCTCTTTGGGAAAGAATAAGATTTAAGGGAGTCTTAAAACATGTCTCTGATAGCCCTGTCTAGGTCAGGAAATTCTGCCGCATGTAGCCCAAGCCCAAGCAAACTCCCTGGCTTTCAAAGGACTTTGAAAAATGGAGTTTTAGAAGGCAGATCTTAGGTCAAAACCAGTTTTTCAAGGCCTTGTTAATTTCAGGACTGTACCAGGATTCTGGGCTTATTTCTCCCTCAAACCTAATCCTCTTCCAAGTCTCTATTTCTCTTGAGACCATCACTGTTCTAGTAACTAAGGTTCCTAAATTTTAAGTCATTCACAATTCTTCACTCTCCCTCACCCCAAACATCTAATCCATTTTAGTGATTATTTTTTTAACCTTTACAACATCTCTGACATCTTTCCCCTTCTTTTCACTCATATATCCTAGTTCAGAGGTGGGGAAACTGGGGCCTTGACTTTGAAATTTGGATTCAGTCAAAGAGTGGAGGTAGGTAGAGGGCCATGTGCAGCCTCGAGGCCACAGGTTCCTCACCTCTACCCTAGTTCACACTCACTACCTTCACCTTGGACTGTCTCAGTAGACTTCTAATTGGTATCATTGCTATAACTGTCTCTCCTTTCCAATCCGTTCTCCACAAAGCTGGTGAAGTAATATTCCTAAAACATAGGCTCAGTAAATTCCAGAAACTATATAACCTTTTGGATCAAAGACAGACCGTTATGTTTGGTATTTAAAACCTTTTATGACCCAGTCACAGGCTCCCTTTCCTGACTTACACCTTCTTTCCCATCTTGTACTTTTTGGTCCAATCAGACTGGTCTTTTTGTTGGTATTCACATATTATATGCCACTTCACAGTTCTGTGACTTTGCACAGGTTTGAAGTGAATTCTCCTGTGCCTGAAAGGAATTCTTTTGTCTCCTCTTCCTCTTAGAATCTTAGTTGCCTTCAAAACTGGGCTCAAATTCCATTTGTTATAAGTGGCCTTTCCTGATGTCCTTCCCCATTAGCTACTAGAGTCTCTTCTCCTGTCAAATTACTTTGCTATTGTGTTGGGCATATTTAAAATTTTATATGTGTACATGCTGTTTTTCTTGATAGAAGATAATTTTTTTCCAATTTATTTATTTTTAGTTTTCAACATTCATTTCCATAAGATTTTGAGTTACAAATTTTTCTCCCCATCTTTCCACTACCCCTGCCCCAAAATAGCGACCCTACTGAATACTGCTTCCCCCAATCTGCTCTCTCTTATTATCCTCCCCCACGTCCCCCTCCCCCAAACTTTCTAGTAGGGGCAAGATGGATTTCTATACTCCAGTGCCTGTATATCTATTTCCCAGTTGCATGTAAAAAACAATTATTATTTATTTATTTTTTTAACATTTGTTTTTGAAACTTTGAGTTCCAGAGTCTTTCCCTTCTTCCTTCCTCACCCACCCCCACTGGGAAGATAAGCAATTCAACATAGGTTGTACATGCATAATTGTGCAAAACATTTCCATAGTAGTTATATTGTGAAAGACTAACTATATTTCCCTCCATCCTATCCCCCCCCACTTATTCTATTTGCTACTTTGACCCTGTTCCTTTTCAAAAGTGTTAGCTTTTAACTACCCTCTCTCCCAATCTTCTCTCCCTTCTATCACCCCCCTTCTTCTTATCCCCTTCCCTCCTGCTTTCCTGTAGGGTAAGATACCCAATTGAATGTGTATTTAAGCCAAATTCAATGAGAGTAAGGTTGACCCATTCCCTTTTACCTTACTTTTCTTCCCCTCAATTGTAATAGTGTTCTCTTGCCTCTTTTATATGAGATAATTTACCCTAATCTATCTTTCCCTTTCTCCTCCCAGTATATTCCTCTCTCACCTCTTAATTTTATTTTTTAGATACCATTCCTTCACATCCAACTCATCCTGTGCCCTCTATGTATACATGTATACACATATGCACACACTCACATATATATTTATACACACGTACACCCTTCTATACATACATATATATTCCCTTCAACTCTTCTCATATTGAGAAAAGTCTCATGAGTTACAATTATAATTTTTCTATGTAGGAATGTAAATTGTTCAACTTTAATAAGTTCCTTATAATTTCTTTTTTCTGTTTACCTTCTCATGCTTCTCTTGCTTCTTGTATTTGAAAGTCATGTAGGTATTTAATTTACTGAAAGGGGGAAGAACAAAAGAAACATTGTTTGAGAAATACAGAAAAGCAGTTTTAAGAGAAACACTTAACAATTTTGAGAAGATCTGAATGAAATTAGTCCCTCAGTGGCAAAAATCTTTACCTCACAGTAAAGATTGCTACTGTGCATTGTTTCCAGAATCTAATTTATATACATATATTTTTCAGGGTTTTGAAGTTCATTGTTGGAAAAATCTAATTCGTTTTAAACTGCTTAGGTCTAAAAGGGTAGGGAACCTGAGACCTCAAGGCCACAGGTTCCTCACCCTGGGTAGGACAATTATGTGAATTGTGTCGTATATGATGGGAATATAGACTTCTCAACCTGACACAAGTGGGTCACTGCATATGAGGCTTTGATTTGAGACAGGAGAATCAATGAGAAGCCAGATTAGAAATCACATAACGGGCTAAGAAAAGCAGAGCATCAGAAGGCAGAATCTGACAAAGCTGAGAAGCTGGCAGGGGCAGAGAGGGGACAGAAGAAGATAAAGGGCACTACTCTGAGCTGAGACCAGCTGGTTAAAGACAGACGACCTTTACAGTTGATGCAGGGAATTGATCCAACTGAAGGAAAGTTCTGATGTTGAGGACTGATTGGAGAAAGCAGACTCCTGCCGTTTGAAGAGCTAACCAGGAAAAGGCTGCTATGTAGCACTATCTTTCTTTCATTCAGATCTTCTCAAAATTGTCAGTGTTTCTCTTCAAACTGCTTTTCTGTATTTCTCAAACAATGTTTCTTTTGTTCTTCCCCCTTTCGGTAAATTAAATACCAACATGAGAAACGGATGATATGTTACTTAAGTGAAGTGCTTTGCAAACTTTAAAATGTTATATAAAAATTCTATTTATTATTATTGTTAACTGCAATGACATGCTGCTTCTCATTTTTGTTTTTAATATCTCTAGTGCCTAACACAGAGCTTGGCACATAGGTACTCAATAATGATTCTTGATTGATTGACGAATTAATGAATCTGGTCTGCTCCAGAGCAGGAATGAGTGGTCCCCTGCTAAGTTTAGTTACCAGAGACTACACCAGAACCCCAGGGTGAACCATTTCCCACAGAATTACTTTTTGATGGTTTTTCACTAGTTAATTAATTGCTCTACTCCCTCAAATCATAACTCGTCTTCCCTTTTCTAAGAAATTTCCCATATTAATCTTGCCATTCTGCATTACACCATCTCCACTTCTGCCTTAAACTTTCTCCTTGATGCATGTGTAATATTGTAATGTGTTTCTCCCAATTTTGTATTTATCATAATATGTATTATACATATCTGCTTATAGATGTATAATATACAACTTGGTGGCACAGTGCCAAGCCTGGAGTCAGGATGACTCATTTTCCCAAGTTCAAATCTGGCCTCAGACACTATCTGGGTGACCCTGGGTAAGTCATTTAACCCCGTTTGTATCAGTTTCTCATCTGTAAAATGAACTGGAAAAGAAAATGTGAAACCATTGATATCTTTGCCGATAAAACCCTACATGACATTATAAAGAGTGAAACATGACTGAAAGACAGAAGAGTAAAATACATATAGTAATATACTGAAACATTGAAGAATCTGCATTTTACTCAGAAAGGCCTTAGTTAAGATACTGGCCTCAGTCCCAGCTGGAAAATCCTGGTCCCTTTTCCATACTATCAAACATTATAACAGCTTTTGTCCTTTTGTCTTGGATTCTGGCTGAAGAATGGGGTAATGTAGCTGAGGAATGAAGTTCATTGGCAGAGCGTTGTGGGAAAACTTTCCCTGGCCTACATTTCACTCTGTTTTCCAGATCTGGAACTTCACTCCTCATTTGTAGAAAACATTCATTTTAGTTTGAAGATGTTTGTGTTTGAGAAGTCATTCTCCCTTGCTGGAGGCCTGGCCATGCTGGTGTTGGGAGTGAAGATAAATGGATGAGGGAGAGAATCAGGAAAGGGAATAAAGGGGCTATTTATTCCCTGATGTCTTCAGGCTAAGAAATGTGACTTGTGACCTTTGGGAGCTTCCTGATTAGATACGCCATCGCTGAGGACATATTCTTCTTCATATGGCCCAGCCAAATGGTTCTGCTTGCTGTTTTCCCAAATTTTCATTTCATTTCCTACCTCCACATATTTGCCCAGACTGTCCTCCAACTGTAAAAGTTACCTCCACCTCCAAGAATCCTTTTCTTTTCCAAGTGTTGGCTTGTGTATTGCTTCCTGTGCCTTTCTTGATACCCTTAGTTGTTAAGGTTTTCCCCTCCCTCCTGCAAATTACTTTGTGTTTAGTTCATTATCAGTGTAAATATATCTCCATGGTAGAAGGTAAACTCCTTGAGGGCAGGGTCTGGTTTCCTTTTGTAACCCCAGAGTATCTTGAAAGTTGTTTAGTCTTTTCAGTTGTGTCTGACTCTTTGTGACCCCATTTGGGGTTTTCTTGGCAAAGATACAGGAGTAGCTTGCCATTTCCTATTCTAGCTCATTTTACAGATGAGAAAACTGAGGGAAACCGGGTTAAATGACTTGCTAAATGACACAGTAGCTAGATGAGTCTTCCTAACTCCAGGCTCAGCACTCTATCCACTGTGCCACCTACTTGCCATCCTTGGAAATAGCTTCTTGGAAACTTGAATTGTTTACTTTTTAGTTTGCCTTTATCTTTTTTGGTTCATCAATACTCCTTTTTTTGGGAACTGAAGAGCATATCTTGCTAATAGGTAGTATCATTCCCCCCTCCTTAAATAAGGGTTCATCTCCAAGGTTTTATTGTTAGAGATCCCTTTTTGTGGCCTGGAGAAAAGATAAAGAAAAGATAAAGAATGACCTTTCTCATTCTTTGTCATAAGTGTTAATAAATGAATGACAAATGCAGAATAGACCCTAGGGTCTATGTGTAAGGATCCTCTCTTGAGGTTTTACTATGAAATATATCACTATTTGCATTACAGATGCTACCTTTAGAGTATTCCAGTTCTCCCTTTGAATGTCTTTGACATCCTAATTCTGGGACTAGGGGAATTTTTTTATGCTCCTAGCATAAGACTTTTTCTTTCTTTTTGGTATAGTTTGAATTCACTAAGAGGCAGTGTGGCATAATGGATAGAGAGCTCAGCCTCAGAGTCAGGAGGAGCTAGGTACAGATCCTGCCTCTGACATATAGAGACTGTGTGACTGTGGGCAAATTACTTAACTGGTTGGTGCCCAGGCAGCAGTATAAAACTATAATTTGCAGAGCAGAACTCATGCATTTGTATAGGGAATTTTCTCACTGGCAGTTCCCTATATCAATGAAACCACAGGTCTGACCAAAATCAAACAGAACAAATCTACTAATTGTGTAACCTTCAATAAGTCACTGCCTCTCCAAACCCCAGTTTTCTCATTGGTAAAATGAGGGGATTGAATTATATGACTTTTTTTTAAAAAAGCAATTGGGGGTTAAGTAACTTGCTCAAGGTTACACAGCCAGTTATTTTTGGGTGTGTTGCTGAGTATCTGAGCCCTGATTTGATCCAGGTCATCCTGACACTGGAGCCGGTGCTCTTACTCGCTGAGCCACCTGGCCGCCCCTAAGCAATTGGGGTTAAGTAACTTGCTCAAGGTTACACGGCCAGGTGTTTCTGGGTGGGTGCTAAGTGTCTGAGCCCGGGATTCAATCTCCACATCTTCTCAACACTGGAGCCAGTGCTCTTACTCGCTGTGCTACCTGGCCGCCCCGAATTATATGACTTTTGAAGTCCCCTCTGTAGCAGCAAGCACTCCTGCATACCCAGGATGGCTGCTAGCACAGGTTCTTAGATCTGCTTTTCTAAAGGAAAGCAACTCAAAATGGGTTAACAATATTACTTTAATCAAATGTATGTCATTTACCCAATTCAGGGGAAAAGTCAGCACCTGAACTTCAGAGAACACAAACAGAAGTTACACGAGAAAATAACACAGTTTAGCAGACAGGGCTTCCAGCTGTCTGACCATTACATCTAAACCTAGTTAGTTACCAGAGAGGGAAACACCAACATCTGGGTTTTCAA